>NC_056735.1:781395376-781538535 GCF_019279795.1 Protopterus annectens
GCCAGGGTGTACTGAGCATGCCTACATCTGCCTACAGGGACATCAGCAGGGGGTTCCTCCTCTGAGTCCTCCTGTGACTCTAGCTGTGGTGAACTAGGCACTGGTGGGTGGCACCACAAGATCACCTTTAATTAGTTCAAGGGACATTGGCTAGAATGCAAGAGAAATGGCAGCAGTGCCTTCGGTTATACATAGGTAATGCAAAAATTGGTGATGGGGGGACCTGCATATAATCTGTCTCTTAGATGTGTAGCAAATAGCAGCCAGGGAAATGTGAGATTATTCTGAATGCCATTAGTTTAATTGCCATGATAAGGGACAAAAGCAATCAGGGATAGTTTGGGAAACTCCAGAGCCTAAAAAGGTGTAACAATGCAATGACAAACAAGAAATATAATGATACTAGAAGCAGCATTTAACATTTTAAGCTGGAATGACAAGGGTAATTAGATATGTTGGTACTTAGTCCAGGTAGTGATTCTTTTAAAAACATACATAAACAAGAAAGAACTTGATCACTTGGCACATAAACATAGAATGGAGTGATATTACACCAACATGCCAAGTGAGAGGAAGAGGGGTCCTACTGCTAATAAAAAGAGGAAGTGGAATGTCTATACAGAAAGTACATGCTGGTAAACAAGGTCATTATATAATGGTTAAAGGCTTCTGGTAAGGTCTACCAACAAAAACTAGGATTCAGGAAATTAGAGCCGTAATAGATGATGTGATGGCTTTTCAAGGAGGAATTGTAGCAATATTAGTAGACTGGAATTTAATCTGTGGGAAGGAGGATATGTTGGGGGAACCTAGAATGATTACAGTCCCCAGTGAAGGAAGACACCTAGTTAAATATAGTAGAAATGTTGGGTTCATTGATATGACAAAGAATAATCTGGATGAGGCTGAATATACATATTATTCGGCTACATCTAGGAAAGACTTGACAGGTATTTTATTATAACAGAGCATAAGCTTCTTTTGTGTTGGGTAAATGCACATCCAATCTCTCTGTCATATCATGCCCCAACACAAATACAACTGCAAGAAAGCAATAGAATGAGGGTGTAAAAGAAGTGACAATTTTCTCTTGATCTGTTAGGAAAACAAAGAGAAGGATGGTTAGAGTATCTGTTAAAGGATTCAAAGAGGGACATAGAGGGCAAGTTGGATAGATGCAAACTGAGGTAAAATTACTAGCCAAGATAAAATTTGGAAATGCAGTCAAGATAAATGCATACAAGACATATTAGAGATTAAAATACTTCAACAGTGGGTCAGAACAGATAGTAGGTAGGGTTGGCATGAGAAGTTAATAGCAGCAAGACATGATATGAGAGAGTACCTAACTATTCTAAATGAATCTAGGGTAAGTGTGGTGAAAGAAAGTTTTTTGCTATGATCCCCCAAAGTTACAAACTATTTAGCAAATAGATTAAGGCAGCAAAAATATAGCATATGATAATGATGTAAACAAATCCAAATACAGATAAGTTGGTCAGTTTCCCAGAGGAAATAGGAAACATCATGTCAACATACTACGGGGCACTTTATCAGCATGAGATGGTAGAGTGAAAGAGTGCAGAGTGAAAAAAAACTGTTTAAAAGCCCTAAATTTGGCAAAACTGGAAGATAGCCAATGAAATGATTTATTGCCATATATCACAGTGAAGGAAATATGGGAGACAATGAAAGCACATAAAGTTGGCAAAGCAGCATGTATGGATGTCATCACTAGAGAAGTATGGAAGAGAAACAAAATTCAGGTCTTAAAATTATGCCACAAGCTATTCAATGAAGTATGTCAGGGGGGAAAGGGATGACTACCATCTTGGCATGAAGCGGTGATAGTGGTAATTCTTAAACAGGGAAAGGACCTGACAGCCCCTAAGTCCTATAGACCCATTTCTATTTTGAACCATGATTATAAGATTTATCTGACAATCTTAGCAATAAGAGTAGCATGGATAATGGAAACACTGATAGGAAAGACCAGTGTGGTTTTATTAAGGGAAAGGGAACTTGCCAATATAATTAAGATGTTGTTAATGCAGAAGAACGCAATGCTTCACAATAATACTCTGATACTTATGTTCCTAAATGCAGAGAAGGTGCTTGCCAGGATCAGCTGAGGCTTTCTGAGAAACACCCTTCAAGAATTTTGATTCCGAATGAATGGGTAGGTATGGTATTCTAAATATATAACAACTCACAAGCGGTTATAAAGTTTGCTGAGGGGCTATTGGGAGAAATTTCTTTTACTAGGGGCATAAGACTAGGTTACCCCCTTCCTCCCATTTATTAGTTGCATACTTAGAGCCCTTGGCAGAACAGATTAATCAGTCAGATATACAAGGTTATTCATGGGAAACTAGGTATGAAAAGTTCTATTTGACAAAAATTATTTTGTATTTAACAAAAATGGACAGGGATACTGACCTTTTATTTAAAAAGCTGCACAGCTTTGGAGCTTTAGCAGGCCATAAGATTAACAAAACTAAAAACAGACCCATAATTTTGAATTATGCACCTTTCTTTGAGATAGTCTAAACATTTCCATATCTGTGGAAGCAAAAACAACTTAAAATCTTGGAATTTTGGTTAAAGCAGGATGTTAATGTAACAGCAAAGGAAACATGGGAGGAAATACTGACACAGATGATAAACAAAATAAGAAGATGGAAAATTATATTTATGTAAAAAGATAGCAAAGTAATACCCATAAAACTGTTCTTGATGCCATGGATAATATACATAGGACAGGCTTACTTATATCTGCCCATCTGTAAGGTATGGAAGAGACTTACATTAGAATGAAACATTTTTTTCTGGGAGAATCAGATAAAAAGGTGCAGTGGGACAAGGTATATCTGTCTAAAGGAAAGGGCGGTCTGGGCCTGACAAATCTGGGATGTTACTTTAAGGCAATGTGGCTTAGGCTTCTCTGTGTCTTGCAGTTATGAGTATAGGCCCAATAGTGGAAGATGATGTTAAATAAACTACAGGATGGACACAAGGAACAGAAGCTTTAGGTATTGGTGGAAAAGTTGGATGATGGTGATAACCACTGGGGATATATTAGAGACATGACCAAGAACTGGTTGAGGTTCAGGTTAATTCAGCCATGGAGCCAATGTGTTTTACCCATAGGGTATAAAATTGCTAAGCATAGAGAAATAGGGACAAAGAAAGCTCCAGACTTTTGGAGGACAAGAAATAAACATCCATGGTGGTGGGAAGAATGGCAGGTGGCAGGAAAGCTAAAGGATTGGGACATACTGAAAAAAAATGCTTAATCTAATTGAGAGGGACTATAACTACTTCGGACTAGCACTGCAGTTAAATCAAAATAAACCTTTTGTCTAACGGCAAACAACAGAAATTTGAGGAATTGATCAATGAAGTTAGAAGGGAGAGCATATGCAGTTTGGACATTAATGTCAAATGAAACATACATTGCACTTAGTGATGGATGTGGTGAATTGTTAGGTGCTCTGTTACCTGATGCATAATGTGAGCAGGTTGCACTAACACTGAGATATGCCACAAAATCAAGAAAGTTCAGAATATTTGCATGTAAATGCTTACACAAATATTTCTATATTCTGGATAGGCTTTCCAAGGTGTTACTAGGCACATCAGAAGTGTGCGGGAGATGTAAGGAAGGAAAAACAGGCACTTGAGTCTATATCTTTTGGGGATATGGTCAATTAGAGCAGTTTAAAAGAGACCTAAAAGCAGGGATATGAAAAGTAAAAGGGCAAGAGAAACTGCTCAATAAGGACTTGTTTTCTCAGGTTGCATTAAAACATTAAACCCTGGGCATATGAAAGAATTACTAGATTTATTGGTTATAGTGGCAAAAAAGTAATTATTGAAAAATGGAAACAGAAAGAAAAAAAGACAACTATAGGAGAGGTTGAAAAAATCATGAATGAGATTAAAAAAATAGAAATTAAAAAAATTGATGCAACAGCAAATACAATGTTATTTAAAACATAGAAGCAATGGAATAGAAATTGAATTAGCGGTATGCATATTAACTGTAAGTCAGTCTATGGTGTACACAAAGCAAAAATAAATTTTAGGCAAATGCCCGCATACCTTAGTTGTAAATATCCTGTGATATGTTCAACAGTATTTTGCTTGGTCCTTCAAATGCAATTTTAGGTTATCCTGGTTGCTCTGTTTTGTTGCTGTATATAGTTTTGACTTTAGTATACTTGTGAAATCAATTGCTGAAAATTAATTACATACATATTTATGAACTTTGCCATTACTACAGTGTGTACAAAGGTAAAGCTAGGAAGCTACCATCAGTAGAACACTAATGCCATAGTCGTTATTAAGGCATTTAAGAAATTAATTAATTTTAATAACTGAAAGTTGGCAGTTTGAGTAAATCTGTATAAACTTTATGCCTGATTCTTTGGGATAAACATAAGTATACACGTTTCTTGTTTGTATCTGATTGTCTTTTAAGATTTAATAGAAAGTGAGATGATGGAGTACCTGCGAAGTGAAGGATTTAGTGTCGAAAATCTAACTCAGATAACATCACAACAGGATAGAGCAATGGATCCCTAAATTAAGGAAAAAACAGTGGCGCAGGAAACATCTGATCAGTTGCCATATGAAGATATTTTGGAGCCTTCCATAGAAAACCAGTACAAATATTCAGTTGGATTAATAGCTTCCTACTTCTTGAAACCATTCATTGCCTTTGCAGCAGTTCTGTCATGAAATGTAGAAGAGAATGAGTGCCTTATTTGTAAGTTCAATAAAGGTTAATAACATTAGTGAGCAATTAGAAGGCAAGGCTTAGTTATCAAACTGGCTAGTGACATATTTATATATTAACTTTTATTAAGACTCTTTATCCTTGTTACAGATCATACCCCTCTACAGTAGCTTTATAGGCAGAAGGATGGTAATTCTATGACTGATCATTATGCATTATCAAATTCAAAATTATGTGTCATTCAGACCACTGTCATATTAATGTGGATGGACTGCCCTAAGTATAAACACCATCCATGAGGGTGCTCAAATCAATGATTCTTAACTGTGTGTGTGGGGGGGGGCACATGGCATGTTGATGGCTATGGGTGCTTCTCCTCCAAATCCAATGCAAGCTGGTATGGAGGTTTCCAAGGAAATTACGGTGAGTCAACTGCAGGCAGCCTAGAAAATGGTTACTGCTACAAGAAATGGCAGATTCCTGAAGGAAACATTTAGAAGAAGTCTACAAGAGCAGAAAAGAAGCTGTGAGGTATTTATATACTTTATATTGGAGGAGGTGCTACTAGTGTTTGAAGAACATTCCTCCGAGTAAAAATAATGATTAGTCTGTATGATAGCTTCTGCTATAGCTGGAAGAGACTTGAATGAATTGTGCCACCTGACTGTAGGAACTGATATGTCATCAGAAAGCTGAGCTATGGAAGTGTCTGCTGTCAATGTTTAGACAGTATATTTTTTGAAAGAACAGTACATAATCCTGGTTTGTGTTAGCTGTCCGTAATAAAGCCTGAATATTGAAGTCTACAAAACTGGTTTTCTGTCTAAATAAGGGTCCTATTCTGGCTGTTAATGTCCTTTTGGACGAAATGATACACGTGTGCAAGTAAATATACAAATTTCATCATCTGTTCTACATCGTGTGATTCTTTTAAAGAATTAGACTTGTAGTTAGCAGTCTTTGCAGGAGTTTCACCTTTGTTATCAAAATGACACATACACTCTTTATATTTGTTTATACTACCCCACTAACCCCTTCTTTAAATATTTTTACGTATCAATAAATCAGTTACATTTATATTTTGATCAATTTAAAAAAGGGCAGCAGCACGTTTATTAAGTATTTCAGGGTTGAATGAAATTCGATTCATACATTTCATATTAAAAGACCCAATGGCAGAACTATCCACTGAAATCTTCATGATACATATATGACAACCTCTCATGTTATCAAGAAAGTGTTAATTTATGAATATTTGAATGATTCTAAACATTAGATATTGGGATGTGGTCACCAATGGTGTCATCCAATACCTCACACATGGATATGTTTTGGGGATAAATAAAAGAGCCTGATAAAGAATACTTTCATATCTGGACATTTTATGAATTTAAGTAATCAAAGAGAGCTGTGAAAATCCACAAAGACGAATATGAGGAGGTGCTAAAGCATTATTAGAGTATATAAAATCAGTAGTTGATACTTTCTATGGTAATGCGTTTAGATTTAATGGAAGACATAAGAACTTCCAATACAGTTTGAGAACTGAATTTTATTATTTCAGCAGTAATATAACAAAAAATCATTAATACTTTGCTGTGTTCAATCAATACTGTTTAAACGTCCACACAGTGATGATATCTGGCCTCCTATTAAAGAAAGATTGTCTGGAAAAAAAAAAGTATCCCAGAGAATCTGTGCCTATCTGACTGATCTGGCCTGAAGTACAGGAAAAGTGCATAATATTGACCTCAGCTGCATTCCTGATTATGGCCTTCACCCTCCTTTTCTGCATTCAGTCATAAGACGTTTAATTAATTTGGTGAAAATATTTCGTTAGCACATTAACTGCATTAGCCAAATATTTTACTTTGAATTAATTCAGAGATGGCATATCATTTTTAATTAAAAGAAATACAATATATTAAACATATGGGAAAACTAAGTTATTTCAGGATCAAATCCAGTCATTAGTGTTGCTAAGTTTTAAAGAAACATTAGCTTAGGTGATCCAGCTGAACAAAGGCTGAATGAAAAGAAAACATGAAAAGTATTTCCGTGAAGCAGAACCATTATTCAGAAAGGTCACGTATGGCTGGTTTACAGATATTCTAGGAAATCTCATAGGTTAAAATGGATAATTCATAATAGCTTCATAGGGTACTAGGCTAGCTGTCCTTGTGGGTCATTTTAAGCCTACCCAATTTTCCTCAACACAGTCTAATCCAGCTAAGCAGTCTCAGAATAAAACAGACATCTTACCATTTGAAAAATGATAACTCCTTAAATGCTGATTCCCAAATCCAAATTCCCATTCAGGTGCACTCCGAGATTACAAGTGTACCACTTTTTCACCCTTCTCCTTTTCCTACAGTTGTGTAACCATGGAGTTAGTAATATAAGTAAGGGCATGATGGATGAGAAAACTCCAACATAGGAATGCAGGGGGTTGCACCCCTGAAACAAACTTTTTTTTAATGTTGCCCATGGTTTCTGAAGGGTTGTTGTCTGACGATTTAAACTTGTCAATTTTACTGTCAGTGGATAATGCACTGACTTCTTATTTTAGGCCCAATAAGACTGACTGAAAGTGCCAATAAGATTTTTATTTTTTGTTCCTTTTGTTACACTTTTGCTGACTGACTTGAAAGGCAAGCTTGTTTTGGAGTGCATCCAGTGATTAAAAAGAGTGAAAGTGTGGGTTTGTATTTGTAAAATGCATGCTAAATGGTCATACAAATCCATCATTCAGTGGAAGAAGAAATTTAAGTACTGGATAGTTCAAAGGTGTTAAGACACATTGCATGTCACATTGTTTGTGCATAAGTAAGAAATAAGAAAGAGAACAACAAGGACAAATACAAAAAAAAGGAAAATGGAGAAGTTATAAGATTTGTAGGAAAGAAGCCCAAATCAAAAGTACTGGTGAACTAAAAAGTCCACAAAGGACCACAAACAAAACAGTACACAGTGTAGTTCGCTCACCAAAATAAACATGGAGATGCCAGACATAATATCTCTTTTAAACAGCTTTAATAACAAACACCCATGAGTTTAATAACAAAAATCCATGAATTTAGTGCTTTCATCCCAACTGTAATAACAAAGGCTTCATCAGAACCAAATGAATCAAGGAGTTTTGCATTTAAATAAGATGCAAGGTCTCAAATCAGAGAAAAAATACATCAAGTACAATGAAATACAATACTAAAACCATCTCTACTTTGTAGCTATTAAATTAATTCATTAATTTGTTTTCAACCCTCTGGTTAATTAAATACTTCAGTAATATGAGAACTGAGGCATTAAAATTGAAATGTTGAATATCTTAAAAATTCTATAAAATTTTATTAAAAAAATATTTTGATACTACCAAAACATTCAGAATGTCCAGCTCAACTCTCCCTCCCTATTTGTTGTCCATCATTAATAAACTTATCAATCCAGGTAAACTCTTCTAACCTAACCCACTGCCAAATTAAAATGACACAGACATAGCTTGCAAATGTAATACTCACTTTATTAATACAGCTAAATCACTTACTAATTATGCCTCATCTTCTGACCCCCCCCCCTACACACACCTTAAATAACAGCTCACAGCCTTCTTTCTCACTAAACATGTCCCTAGTTCTACAGTCAAGAAACTCCTCATTAAACTTAAGGCCACAGTACCTGCTTCATATGCCCTTCCTCTTGTATACTTATTCCCTGGCTGCAGATTCAATGGCTTATCCTGTCTCCATTCTCATAAATAGGTCCATTAGGGAGTCATATGTACCAAACATTTAGAAATAAACCACTGCCCTGTTCTTATGAAAAGGAGGTGACTCTGTAAAACTACAGACCTATTGCAGTCCTATCTCCACTGTCAAAAATGCTTGAAAGCTGCATACATACCCAGGTCTTATAGCATCTGCTAGATAATGATTTACTCACCCAGATCTAACATGCCTTTTGACCTCACCATGGCACGGATTCAACCCTCATATCCTTAACTGATACTGTTCAGCTACAAAGAAATGAATTCAAACTAATGTCTTCCATTTTCCTGGGCCACTTTGAAGCTTTAGATAATTTTTTTCGCCCAAAGCTACTGCATGCCCCCAAAAACCATAGCCTATCTCAGACCCCAACTAACTGGTTCACACAATGTCCTTCCATATCACTGTTATAGTATTCATAAAGTAAGGCATCTCCTGCCAAGGACAGCCCAACATCCAACAAGTATACCAAAGCCTTTAGTACTCATATGCATCGCACATCACACGTACGCTCCCTATGCAAGGCATAGGGAATAAAGCTGACATATGAACTCACACACTCAGAACTTCTCTGTTGCCAGTCTGAATGCCATAGTTGAACATCCGTCTGAACGCCACTCTGCTGTGCTGGTTACCAAGCTGTGTTTCAGATAAGTGTCCCATTATGGTTTTATCCTATCTTTCTTTTCTATTTAGTGTTGCAGGGTTCATGTCATCCAGAAAGGGAAAATGTCAGTGTGGGAGGCAAATTCCCCAAAAAGACCATCACAACCAATGTCCTTTCTGTTTTCGTGCTTCCCATGACCATGCACCATGTTCTATTTACCAGACTTTTGTCCCTAAGACCCTACATAGTTGTCTCTCCTCTTTAGTTATCTACCTTGAAAACTAACATCTTAAGCTGTTGGTTGAAGGTGCTGTGGTGGAATCTTCCTGTCCCGAGGGTGAGTTGTCTACCAAGAAAAAGGTAAAAAGACTTTGGTCTGATAAGGCTGCTGTCCAGCCTTCCTTGGACATCGCTCTCTTGAGGCTAGTGAATGCCCAGAGGATTGTCCAGTGGTTGCATAGGATTCCTCTGCCGTGACCCCATTGGAGTTTGGCATGGATCTGACTTCTCACGCATACTTTGAGGCTTTACAGATGACTGCTCTTGACACTTTGGGAAACCTTGGCTGATTATATCTGATGGGCTTAGGGATATTCCACAAATCTTAGTTGCAGGGAGATCTCTACTATGCTGCTACTTAGTCCTTTGTTCATACTTTCACTAAACATTACAAATTGGATGTCATTTCCAGGGCCAGAGCTGGCTTTGTCAGAGGTATGCTGCATGGGTTTCTGGAGGGCTCTTACATGTCATCTCCTTCCAGGCTTCCTCTTGATCTTTTGTACTCTCCCTTAGGTTAGGAATACTGCAACAGTGGTATGGTAGAGCCTAGCACAGGTGTGTAAAATCTTACCGTAACAGTAGATGTCCTCCTCTTCACTATTGCAGTATTTGTTTCAAGCCCTCTCTGCTGTAGCATGTTTTTTCTGGGCCTCTTGGCCAAGGGGCTCTTTTCCTATTTCTCCTTCTAGATGCACATATTTTCCTTATTGTTTGGGATATTCTGTTCCTCCTGATGTTTTTTCAGTTCTGAGTGTGTGGGTTTATATGTCATGTTTATGCCGTACATCTTGTGTGGGAAGTGTACATGTGGCATACAATGCCTATGAGTACTAAAGACTTTGTTATACTAGCCAGACATTGGGCTGTCCTAGACAGGAGATCCCTTTGGTTATGAACACTGCAACAGTGAAGAGAAGGACATCTATTGCTATGTTAAGATTTTGCACAACTGTACTTTATCTGTCTAACATGTCTCAGCATGTTAACAGCAGGCAACATTTTCTACCTATCAAGCAGTCACTATAGGAGTCCCTCTGGGATCAATCCTATGACCTCTTCTCTTAAGTATCATTATCAATGACTTCCTCACTGCATCAAATGAGGCATCACTCATACGTTACACAGATGACTCTACACTCATCTGCTCTGATTCTTTACCATCTGAACTTCGAAATATCACTAAGAAATCCTTCACTAGCATAGTCAAGTGGTTTGCCAATACACAGCTGGTGCTGACCCCAAAAAACACTCACCCATAAATCACTTGATAAATACAAACAAATCCTTTACCATCACCTGTCTTCGAAACATCAAAATAGATGTTCCCAATATTAAGTTACTTGGCATCACCATAGATGACAACCTCAAATTCAATGTTCATATTCAACATATTATCAAAAAAATCCTACCAAAAACTGAGCAGAATGTACAAAATTGCTCATAATTTCACAGAGCAAGTCTGCAGAACCAATTTACCTTATATGTACTTTTCACTACAACTCTTCCATTTCAACCATTTTAATAAAATTGCTGTTTGCTGCTCACCTCCCTAGCCATGCTTATCACTGTATCCCACTGCAGAACCTCACTTGACTGGAGATTCCCACATTAGTCCAATATGCTCAACTAAAAACAGCATATACATTTCTCTGCCAACCTCAGACTTGTCCTGGCTTACAACTACTCCTACAAAGGTCCTTATTCCTTTCATCTGTCCTAGACTGTACATCATACTACTTATCCCAGACACTTCATCCCAGTTATCTCTTGCTTTCCCAGATGCTTTGCATTCACTACCTGTGCATCTGTGTCATACAGAAGCACTAGTCACACCTCTGTTTTGTATATCTTACTTTTAAGCTTCTTCGGTATTCTTCTGTTACTCACTATGCCTGATGCTTTGCACCATTCGGCTGTAGCACCTCTGATTCTAGCTTTGACTTCATCATTCAGACCTACCTTTTCTCAATGATACCTCACGGATACTCGAAGCTGTTAAGACTTACCTTCTTCTTAACCACATCTTGCAAAAACTTGAAGCTGTTCACCTATTCCACTATTTTCCCTTCTATCTCAGTTTTCATCTTCTTCTAATTTCTCCAGTTTTCTGCTGTGACCACTGTCCATTCTGTACTCAGTTTTTTCCCATGTGCATTCTGTTTTGCATTCTAAACCCTTATCATTTTCTGAAGCTCATCTTCAGAGTCTATTTGTAGTGTCACATCATCGGCATATAGCAGCTTGTTGAACTGTACTCTCTGACCTCAGTATTTGCTGACATAGTTCATCACCATTATGTAACAGAGAGGACTCAGAGCTGAACCCTGATTCAAAAAACTCCCACTGGAAATCCAGATGTCATTCTGAACACTGTTCTTACTTGTGTCATGGAGTCCTTGTACATAGCATGCACTAATTCTACCAGTGTTTCTGGGCCCTTGAACAAATGCAGGACTGACCAAATAAGCTTTACTGTGACCTTTTCATATGTTTCCCAAGTCATATTTCCCAAGGAAAACTCAGCTGGACTCTTTCATTATCTCCACCTTCTTCTTCCTCATCTTTCTCACTGCAAACATCTGCTCAGCTGTAGTCTCCTAATCTGACCCCAGCTGCTCAGCTTTCATTCTACATTTAACTGTTATCTGCATGTATTTATGAAGACACCTAGTCTAACACATGTATTCATTGTAACAGGAGTTTGATACCCCATTACTAGCCATGTTGCTACTATTCTCTTTGTTCCTGTACATTGGCTAGCATTTCCACCTGTCCGTTGTGTTTTCAGACTATCCAGAAATCAAACAGATTATCCGGTAGTCTGGAAAACACTGTATAAACTCCGGTATTCTGTTTCAAAAAAAGAAACAGACTATTGGGGTTTGTTAAATCGTTTTTTTTTACAGAAAAGCATAATAAATCTGCAGAAAGAAGACATCAGGAAGAGAAAAAAGTGGGTGTCCCTCCTCATCTGATGTGACATTGATGTCATGAAATGTATTGAACATGGGGAGGAGAGGGGAGGAGATGAGAGAAGTTCTAAGAGGTATGAGGAGTATGGCCTTGGTCCGGTTTTAGCCACAGTGAAAGGTGGCAACCCTAACATTGGCACTAGAATGATTTTCCATTTATTTTGGTATGCCTCTCTCTCTCTCTCTCTCTCTCTCTCTCTCTCTCTATCTCTCTCTCTCTTTCTATCTCTCTCCATACTGCTATGAATACCTTCAGGAGCCATTTCTCCCCTGATGTAGCCTACATCTTGATCATATCCATTGTGACTTCCTCTGAGACTGATACTATCCCTAACTTCACAGAGCAATAGCTAAGACTGAGAGGTGTTTACTATTGTTTTTGATAGAGCAGAACATGTTGCAGTCATCATATAAACATGTCTTATTAATTTTGTGTTTAGTTACTCAACCAATTAGGATAATGAAGGTTTCTTTAGGATTTCACTGGATGAACAAAGGGCAAATTTTGAAATGAAAAACGTCTTGAACTCAATTTCAAGTTAGTCAGGGAGTGGAACCTCAAAATGATTGAACAGTGATGGTAGTTAGGAATCTTGGAACATTTGTTCATAGGTTCATAGGTTCATAGGTGGGTACTAGGCTATCTGCCTGAAGGCATTTATAAGCCTAGCCAGAATGTGTTTGCTTTCACTGTCCCCTTAGATTAGTTCCCTGTGCCTCTGTCCAGCAGAGCCACTGAAGTGATCCCCGAGGTAAACTTTCTGTTTCCCATCCACTCGTCAAGGTTTCTTTTGAAGAATGTTAGTGAGGAGCTCTGCCTAATGTAGATTGGGATCTTGTTCCAAAGCATGGGAAGTCTCTGGGACAGGAATCTATCCCTCCAGCATGTCCTATGTATTGTTGTGGTAAGCGTGTGGCTCAAGGGGGTAAGGTTTTCTTTAGGTGGAGCATGTCCATCAATTCTGGGTTAGACATGGCTTTGTATGTCAGGCAGTGATCACCTCTGAGTAGGCGATATGCAACCAAGTACAACTGGAGTTTCTTCAGTTGAGCTGCATAGGGCATCTGTTTGAGGCCATTGATCCTCTTGGTGAGGTACTTCTATAGTCTTTCCAGCTGTTGCAGGTGTCTTGTAAGGTACGTCCCAAATGGTGCATTGTACCCTATGATGGGTCTGATGAGTGATGAGTAGAGGGGCACAATGACCTCTTTTGATCTGGATGGGAGCCCTTTTGTGATTAGGTGGGCCACATAGAATGATTTTCTAACCACTTTGGCAATGTGATTATCAAATGTGAGATTACTATCTACTTGGGTCCCCAGATCCCTTATTACGTCTTCCGTATTTTGGGGACTGCCACCTATGTGGTAGTTTGTGGGTACTTTGTTTTTTCCAAAGGGTATGACTATGTACTTTTTGGCACTTAGCTTGAGGCCATGATTTTGACACCAGGTATCCATCTCAGTGAGACCCTTTTGGAGGATGTCTGTGTCAGCTGGAGAGTCAGTTATAGCTCCTAGTTTACAGTCGTTTGCGAACTTGGTCAGCCATAGTCCCCCTGTGCTTGCCTGTACCTCTGAGAAGTATATGCTGAATAGGAGGGGTCCTAGGACTGAGCCCTGGGGAACACCACTTGTAACCAGTTTAGAGACGGACCTAGCTCCCACAACTGTCACCATGTGGGTTCTGTCCGTGAGCCAGTTGGCAACCCATCTTGTGACGTAGGGGTTTATGTTCAGGCTGGTGAGCTTGTCTATAATACCAGAATGGGGAATGGTGTCGAAGGCCTTAGCAAGGTCTAGGTAGGCTGTGTGTACCACCTTTCCCTCATCTATAGCCTTGGTAACTGTCTCAAAAAAGTCCACCAGGTTTAGGAGGCATATTCTGCCCTTAACAAAGCCAAACTGGGTAGGGTGTTTGGAGGTTCCCAATGTCTCTGTTAATGAGTTCCATGATGATGCGCTGCATAGCCTTGCAGACCAAGCTAGTCAGACTTATAGGGCAATAGTTCCCAGGGTCTGTTGTGGCTCCACATTTGTGGAGTGGAATAACCGTTGATGTGTGCTACTCTATGGGTATGTAGCCTGTGGAGAGGCTGAGGTTGAACAGTGGGTTTAGGTAAGGGGTTAGTTCATCTTTGAGCTCGTGTAGGATGCAGCCTGGGACACTGTCCGGTCCCATTGATGCTGAGTTTTTGGCTTTGGAGAGGGCTGTTTTAACCTGAGTGTCTGTCATGTCAGGGACTCAACATTCTTCTGGTATGGTTATGGGCCCTTTTGGGGGTGAGATGGGGGTGAAGTTTGTGCTGAACCTGTCTGCCAGGATGTTGGTGATATCAGTCGGTTCAGTGTATTTTGTGCCATTCTGCACTAACTCCGAGCAGATTTGAGCATTGCCACTTAGATTCTTGACATAGCTAAAGAATGCCTTGTGGTTATTTTTGGAGTCCTTGGCAATTTTTCTTTCAAAGCTCGCCTTGGAAAATTTTATATGGGATCATAGTTTCTTGCTGATACTGATCAGGGATGTCTTCCCTTCTTGGGATTTTACTCTTTTCTGTACTAGTTTCCTCCTTCTATTGTATAGCTTGTTTATGGCAGGAATCCACCAGACTGGTTTCCTTTTCTTGGAGGAGTGCGTCTTGGTTTTGCTTGGGATGGCATGATCCATGCATTCTTGTAGCTGCCCATAGAATGCATCAGTAAAGGATTTTGCAGCTTGGACAGACTTATCCTTCAGCATGGGGTCTTTGAAACTTTCCATCTTGGTCTTAAGTAACTTCAAGTTTGCTTTTGAAAAGTTTTTCATGGTGGCTTTCTTGTCTGGGGGAGGGGGTGGAATATGGACATCCTAAGTGATTTGTTTATGGTCAGATCAACCCAGCAAGGGGTTGACCTCTGGTGTGGAACACCGGTCCCCCATGCTGGTGATGACCAGGTCCAATATGTTGTCATCTCTGGTGGGAGTGTTGACCAGTTGAACAAGGGCATTTGAGTTTATAAATTCTAGGAAAAGTTGGGCAAGGGAGTTAGTACTTGAGTAGTTCTCCCAGTTAATGTTTGGGTAATTGAAATCACCAAAAACTAGGGTGTTTGGTAGGACCTTTATGTTTCCCAATGTTTCCAGAAATGCGGAATGGGGGTCCTGGGACATGGTGGGTGATCTGTAGCAAGCTACAATTTGAATTGCAGTTTTGCCCATTGTTAGTTGCAGGTGGATGATCTCTGAAGCATCGTGCTGTGCCACTAACCTGGAGGTGTGGATATCCTTGATGAATATGGATACACCCCTGCCTTTTGTATTTCGATTTGGGTTCTGGGGCTGAAATGTATGGTATGTGTTGTAGCCTGGTAGTGCTGGGGTGCTCTCTGGAGCCTTAAACCAATTTTCTGTTACTTCACATATATCGATTTTCTCCATACTGAGGAGTGCCTCAAGTGCATGCATTTTGAGGTTTAGACTTCTAGCATTGAGTAACATTGCCCTCAGTTTTTTGTTACTTGTGCTATTTATGGCGGTGGGTTTGTCTTTTTAGCCTTGCCTAAAAAAAGGCACTATGGAGGTGGCAAGAGCCTTGGCAAGTATTCAAAAGCCTAAGGGTGACAGTTGCAAGCCATCTCTAGTGAAGCAGCGTGGCTTGTCGAGCATGTCATCCCAGGGAGACAGACATTGGATCCCCTTTGAATGACACCAGAAACTTAGCCAATTGTTGAAATCAAGAATTTTTCTTTATGCCGTGGTATCATTTGATGAGGGCAGGATGCTGCTCAGGGTCAGGGTCATACCGGCCTGGGCTACATGATCAGAGAGCTCTTCCGTGCCTTTTTTCAGTCCAGGGAGGTACGGCTCAGGTCATTCACACCAACATGGACAATGACAGAGTCATATTTGTACTTGTTCTGGAGTGACCTGAGTGCTTGTGTTATGTGGCAGATCCTGGCACCTGACAGGCAGCTAACAGTAACCTTCTCCTTATTCTGCCTAGTGAGTGAGATGTCAGTGTGCCTGACTATAGAGTCACCTATTACTAGTATGTTGGATATGTTATTTTGCCTTAAGGGCTGTGATTGCATGGCACACACACTGGTTTTGTGAAGTATGTGTTTCATGGTTTGTGTTGGGGGGTGGAGGTTGCTTGGATGTTTGCTTTGGAGGTCTCTTTTGGTTTTGCAGATTATTTAGAGCCACAGAGTATGTTTTCATGTATTTATGTATTTTTTTTTCCGGTGCTGGCTTAATGGGTCTATGTAAGACTGGTGGTGTGATGCAAGTATTTCCCTTCTCCTCTTGACTGTCTTATCCAGTCTTGGGTTGAGAGAGCTTAGCCTCTAGTTTGGCTGTATAACTGCATCTCTTGCATGTATTAGTGTTTGGTGGTAGGAGGAGGGAGTTGTCTGTGTACATGAGGCAGTTGTAATATTGCCTCAAAATGCCCAGATTCACCAGTTGGACTGGGAGTACACCTGAAACTGCCCTTTGGACATGCCTGGATAGGTACAGTGAACTGTTTTACTGGATGTCTGGTAAGGTCGAATAGAGGGCCTTGTCCTTCTGTATAATACAGGAGGGTCTAGTGCTAGGGTTTATAAGTGCTTGCTATAAGTTTTGAGCAAGTGCCAAGCTGAGAAATGAATGGCTTGAATGCTTAAGTTGAAAGTTTGTCTAGTTCCAAGGGAAAAATTGAAGAGGAGACTTTGTGGAGCCGGGAATAGTTTTAGCCTAGCTGACTGGTGCTGCCCGGCACACAAAACTGGGCAAATATGGTATTTATAGCAGGGAAATGAAAGAGATAGAAATTAGCCCAAAATGGCCAATAAACTACTAATTTCTGAGCTGAAACCACTCCTCCAGGGATAGATAGGCTGCTCAAAGCTCCTTTCTCTCACAGGTGAACAGAGAAACTTCCTTCTATACAAGTAAGGTATGGGCAAACAGAGATTTGTAACACAGCCCTGAATTCAGCACTAACCTGAAAACTGGACTATACTAGCTTAGAAAAGTAGGAAACAAGTATATATATATATATATTTTTTTTTTCAGAAAATAAAGCAGATACACTAAAAAAAACAGTTTAAAAGCACAGAAAAAGGATAATTATTATTATATATCACAGATTAGAGTTGTAGTCAATGCCCCCAGTAATAAAGTAGGAAGAAACACAAATACAGTAAAAGCACATGAATAAAGTGCAATATATATATATATATATATATATATATATATATATATATATATATATATATATATATATAAAACAATAGAAAACAAACAAACTGATTTAAACAAGTGACCCAATTAACCAGAAAAAAAGCTCAGAACTGAGCCCTGTTCCAGCAGTCTTCAATCAGGCAAGTTCTAACTGCACACCCCTGCTTACTAGGATGCAGGGGAACCTTCTCCGAAAAACAGATGGCCTGGATCAGTGCCTCAAGTTATACAAACAAAGCTAGATTCAGCAGGCCTGAATCTGGTCTATGCTACAGCAACAAGGCACACCAATTTCAGAAAGAAACAGTTCAAATAAGCAGTCACAATAAGTCTGTGACCAGAAATTCCCAGCTCAGAAGGGCAGAATCCAGCCTCTCCTCCCACAAGAGTGCAGACCACAAGCCTTCTTAATGTAGAATAACTGGCCTGAAGCCCAAGTGCTTAAGCCAGAACTAATACACTTTCAGAACAGCAGACACTGGGCCTTCAATCAGCAATTCCCAGCTTAGAAGGATGTAAGCCACCTGTCCTGCCACAACAGTGCAGACCACAATCCTTCTTAATGTAAAACAGCCTGTATGAAGCCCAAGTGCTTAAACCAAAATAATTAGAATAACAGTTACAATTTAATCAGGCTATGACCAAGTAGTAATAAATGCAGCAGAATAAATAAAACTGAGTACTTTTAAGAAAAGCAGAATAGAGTAGGATGTAACACAATTACAGCAAAAGCAAATGAATAAAATGCAAAAAAAAATATTTATTTATGTTTTAAGTGCAACAAGAGAGGAAGGAAGAACCTAAGTGGGCTGGCCTTCTCAAATCTTCTCTCTGTATTAAGTAGCGTGAATACTAAACTCAGAATATGATCTCACTGTACTCAGTTAAGTGAGCAAATGAGATGGACCCAGGAGGAGTGTTCTAATATAGGCTTACAGGAGAGGCGGGCAGTTCCAGAGCCACCAACACTAATACCAACACAAGAACAGGCACGGTGGGTGGGGACTAACTGCAGAGAGAGACACACAGCACACTGTTCAGAAACACACAATTAGGAAACAGAAACAAATGAAAATACAGTACTTTCAAAACTGCAAGTTTGTACTTAAAATACTAAAATTCGCTACTACAAGTTTCACTTAGCTTCAGCTTGTAATGCAGATGTTTGTAGCCAAGCAAGTCTCTCAGGAGTTGAGCATAAAATGTTTTCTCAAACTTTATAGCTAGCACTTAAAGTACAGAGGAATCCCGCTAGGCTATTAAATATCAGATAACAAAGAAGTGATACCAACACCGCCTCTATAGAAAAATAACTGCAGAGAGAGACACACAGCACACTGTTCAGAAACACACAATTAGGAAACAGAAAAAAGTGAAAATACAGTACTTTTAAAACTGCAAGTTTGTACTTAACAAAATACTAAAATTCACTACTGCAAGTTTCACTTCGCTTTAGCTTGTAATGCAGATGTTTGTAGCCAAGCAAGTCTCTCAGGAGTTGAGAATAAAATGATTTCTCAAACTTTGTGGTTAGCACTTAAAGTATAGAGGAATCCCTCTAGGCTATTAAATATCAGATAACAAAGAAGTGATATCAACACCCCCTCTATAGCAAAATAATTGCAGAGAGACACAGCGCACTGCTCAGAAGCACACAATTAGGAAACAGAAAAAAATGAAAATACAGCAATCTGACCTTTGACCAACATGTGAGCAAGGTAGTAAGAAAATCATTCTATGTCTCCCTACTTATAAGTGAGGGCATGGCATCCAGTTCCAAGGAAGTCATAGCGCCACTTTATTCAGCCCTTATCAGACCTATCACTGAGTATAATTTCCCATTCAGAATGTTCCTGGCCAGACATAGACAGCAGTTGGAATGCACACAAAGGTTCCTTACCTGGAGAATCCAGGGTATAAACACATTGTCCTATACAGATTGCCTTAAAGTCCTACCTCTATATTCTGTCTCCTACAGGTTACTAAGAAGCAATCTATGCTTAGCTTACAAAGCATACTCAGATCCAACTCTGGTGGACTTTTTTACATTTACAAACTGAACAGCATCAGAATCACTAGATCCAAGGATTTAAATTTTGCTTATGATATAAATAAGACATGTTGATGAGACAGATATGTGTCTCAGAGTATCCCCATGCTCTGGAAAAGGTTCCCCATCTATGTATCTACATGAAGCAAAGTTCACCTCTAACCCCATTTAAAAGTAACCTTGACTAATAGATGGGAAATCAGAAATTCAGCCCAGGTCTGGCCCCCATGTCTCTGGTACACAGAGACAGACAGTAATGCCCAAACTAACATACCCCCCCATATAACCTCTAGAAATTTACTAACAAACATACCCTCTCTTAATAAATGCCCTCGATATATATATAACTGATTTGGATGCATGGCTAGGCTTATAAAGGCCCTGGTGGTCATTAGCTTAGTATACAGTTATAAGCCTATAGGTATAGGTTTACAGGTATATACCTATAAACCTATGAACCTATAAAGATGCAAGAGACCTGGCAGTTCTCTAGCAAACATGACTGGAAGGAAACTGATACACAAGCGTTACATTACGTAAACAACTTTCATTTTTCCTATTCCTTAGTTCGATTCTGCTGAATGAATGAGAATGGTCCACAGTAAGAAACAGCGCAAGGAACTTGAATTGTCAAGCGTAAAAACTTTAGTAAATAGCACAATACAAGAAGCAAAGTTTTCAAGTGAACAAACACTCTTCCTCAATGCTAGTGTTCTACCATTGAGGAAGAGATTTTGTTTACGCAAAAGCTTTCTTCATGTATTGTGCTATTTATTAAGATGTTCTAGCATTGAGGAAGAGATTTTGTTTACTCAAAAGCTTTGTTTCTTTTATTCTACAATTTATTAAAGTTTTTACAGTTAACAGTTTGAGTTCCTTGCGCTGTTTTTTTACTGTGGACCTGTCTTTTTTTGCCTTTCAAACTCATTGGGCTGTTTAGAGAATTTGTTATTTTGTGAATGAATGAGAATACATTGACGGCTGTGATATTTTCCAGGATCCAAGGCAGAGATCAGCTTCTGCAGGAGTGGCCATAGGTCAACTGGTGCCCTAGGCAAAAGGGCTCCATGGCGCCTCATCCCTCACCACCTGGTGTCCCCATCCTGGTCTACCTATATCAAATAAATACCAGAAAAGTGCCCTTGCTAGAGCAGCGCCCTAGGTGGCTGCCTATTTGGCCTATGCCTAAGGTCGACTATGGATGGGAGAATAATTAGCATCAATAATTCCAAGAGCGGCTACATAATGACACATCTGTAGAAAATGTCACTGTGTTAACTTAGGCTAGTTTCATCCATCCTAGATATGTACAAAAGTATCTAACTAAGCAAGAGTTTCACCTGATTCATCATGTCTGACCGAAAAAATGTAACACTTAGCAAAATGCTTAATGGAGACTAATATAGCTCAGCTAGTTTGCACATTTCGTGGAGTCTGGGAGCTGAACTGATTCTGGGAGTTGCAACATGCATAATTAAAATGCAGGTCCAAAAAAAAAAAAAAAATAGATTCAAAAATTTCACACTCATTGTCATACCTTTAAAGTTGTTTCAGAACACCCCTGATTTGGAGAAGTGTCCCCGGCCACACCCCGGCTACTTGGTACCTATGACATTTCAGCACTATGAGTATTTAGATTATTCTGATATATGACAAATTTAGAACTGCAGTTCCACAGTTACAAGGACTGTACTTAACAGTCTTTGAAAGTTCAGCAGGTACCCATGTGAAAAAAAAGCTTGAAAAAGGTGACTTATAGAAGATAATAGAAGACGCTGTTGCCCCAATGTAAAAGAGGAAGCTTCATCCAGCCCATTACCAAAGTTAAAATCAGGCAGAGGTGAAGGGGAAATACAAGCATTCTTAAGATCTCAAAGAAAGTCAATAAAATGAGAAAGCAAAATATAACTTGGAGGAGAACAGAAAGGGACAGGAAATGCAGCATTGCATTATGTACGGAGTGTCACAAGAAAGGAATGTAAATTTAGAAGCTGCTGGTAGCATGCTCAGAAAGATACTAGTTTTTTACATTAGTCTATAATGCATTGTAATACACTTTATACATGTCTACTGCTGTCCCATGAAACCAATATTCAAATCCAGTATTTTAAACCTAAGGTCACTGCTTCATGATAAAGATACATTTCTACAGAAGTATATAATAAAAGTGAATAGAAAGCATTCCATTCTCACTGTTTCAAATCCTAATTTACTGCAGTTATTGAAGACTATGTTATACATAATCTGCCTTTGTTCCATTTTTATAATGTGTTAACAACATCTACAGCAAAAACGTACTATATAGTTCTTACTTTTGTAAGAGAATTCTATACATCACATTAAGCAGTTGCTCTGGTTCTTGCCATATATTATCTGTGCGCTAGCTATTTTTGATTTTAGCACAAACTTTCAAAATTTATGTCCTAAGCAATTCAGTTAATCTACCTGCCATTCATGCAATAGCCCAGTAGTTTTTCTCAGAGGTACAGATGTCATATGGTCCAGTGATCTGTGTCAGAACAGCTGCAACCTGAAGACAGAGTGAAGCAAAGTCAACAACTGCGGCTTATTCACTGTGACCAGATCAAGTCATTATTTAACTTCTGAGTGACTACATTATCTGTGAACTCTCTGAAAGATATATTGGTGCCAGTGAAGTGTTGGAGGAGTGAATTAAGTGCAAAGCTTAGGAACAAAAAAAACCCTTAAGTCTGGCTGTAGCATGTAATGCACTAGTAAAGCTGCATTGCTGGGAAACCTTATTTGAAAACTTAAAAATAACACTAAATATATTTGGTAGTCTGGAGGCCCAGTAATAGGTTAGAAAAAAAAGGCAAATGGAAAAAGGAAAATATCCACCTGGCCTACTAGAACCATTAGTTATATATTTAGGGCTCCACGTTTGGTAGGATTAAAACAATTAGCTAATAACTGTCTCTAGCAGACTGCTTGGTAAGAATCTCTGAATTTCCAGTTTTCTTGTCTGCATAATATTAACAAACCCAGTGTCGATATGGCTGTTGTCATTAAGTGAAAGTTTATGAAAACAATACTGTACAATACTTACTTTCAATATTACTGAGAGAATAAGGCTTCAAGTCCACAGAGTTAGTGTGTACATTACACAGAGGGCTCCTTCATAGCTCCTATTCCACTAACTTAGTCCTTGTTTCAGTACCCTCTCATCGAAGTAGGGTTTCTTACCTGTGTTCCTAAAGTTGCCAATCTTGGACCACTCTTCTGTTTGTTTTTCTCATCTCCACAGCATTTACCAGTCACTTCATTAAGATGTGTCCATATCATATCTCCACTGTCCATTCTTAGTCATGGCATATACATTCCCTGTGCTTTGAGTTGTTCCTCATAATCCTGACACCCATTAATTCATCACCATATTCAAAATATCATCTGCATATTTTGTAGTATCCTGGAATGTAGGTAGGGATCTGGGTTCATTAAATATGATGCTGATTTTCCTGCTCTCCGTGGAGGACTATGCCCTCTGATACCCAAGTCTTTACCACTGCCATTCCAATCTGGTACTCTATTGTCTCTAACTGTCTATGAGTAGTTATTCAGTGATTATAATTATGAACCCTCTTTCATTATCTTTGTTACATTATGGTACTTATCCTGGAAATAAGTTAACTAGACATTGCCATATTAAAATTGTATAATTGTTGCCTTCTTTATGCTTACCACATGCTACTTCTTATCTGACCATTTGGGAAACTGGCTTTAAGTTATTTTGGTGGACACTTTCCTATCACATCCATCCATGAGCAAAATCCATTCATCCACAACCACTTTTTCCCATTTTTATGGCTGGGTTTGGGATGTCACTTTAGCAGTGACAATCATCTACAATTAAGGTTCACACCACTTGATAGACACACACACACTAACATCTATGGCCAATTTAGAGTGTCAAATCCACCTGCTGCATGTCTTTGGAATGTGGGAGGAAACCCATGCAAACACAGGGAGGATATGTAGACTCCACACAGAAGGCACCCCAGCCGAGAATTAAACCAAAATATTACTGTTTAACTAATTCCTGAATATATTTATCACATTCTGTTACCCTTAATGTTTGTATAATGCAGCAATAATGAAAACGTCTAGTTGATGGATTCAGTCTCATTCGTACAGCACCCAAGTACTCACTTGCATCTCATTACAGCTTTCTTCCTAAACACCCCATATTGGATCTCCCTTTAATCTGTTTTCTGTGTAAAATGACAGCAACCTAGCTATATATCCTGTGGTTTCCTTTTTTCCATCAAACTTCTGAAAAGAACTGTGTCAGAAATGTCTGAATTCCAAATGCATTATATTTTGTGTTTCTCTCAAATGCATTTGGTATGACACTGATACAAACCTAGCTGACATTGTACAAATGAAGATTTGTGTTCATGAAACTGTGATCTTGCCAGTTACAAGATTATTAAAGTTCAGTAACTTTGCCAGCCAAAAAGGCCCTTGAAAATTTAGCACATCCAGCTAAAAATATGGGTATCTTAGCATAAATATGAATATCAAATATCACATAGATCTACTTTTCCAATAGGGATGAGATACAGCTCAGAAACATACCTCTCAACCTCTTAGAGCAAGAAATCTGGGCGGTTTTTAAATATTGCTCTTACAAACTTAGAAAGCTGATAGAATAACAGGTTGTGCATTAGCATACATTTTTCTGAAGGATATGAAGTCTGAAACTCAAATGTCTGTCATTTTTTTCTAACTTCAGTCTTTAATGAATTGCCAGTAATTTGCCAGAAAGCCACACTTTTATGAAAAACAGACTAAAAATATGTGGCAAAAATCTGGACATTGTGAAAATCTATATAGTTCAGAGGTATGCTCACAAACACATTAAAAAAAGTGAGATGCAAAATAATGGAAAAATTGAAACACATTATCAGACAGCATAAAATCTGTAGACTTTAATGAACTGTATTGTAAAATTGTAACATACATTTATTTTTGCTTCTGAAAAAAGATAAATATGTATGTCCTGTTCGTTAAATGATCAGTGCCAGCAGTATGATGGTCATGTAGTGTTGTTTTCTGTGTGCTAGACAGCTTCAAAAATTACATGTGATGAGGAGATTCAGAAAAGTGTGTGAATGGGTGCATCAAACCTGAAAAAATGAATATACCTACAAAAATAAGTTTATCATGTGGAGGGGTAAATCAGGCCTGAAAATAGGTAGAGTTGAGAGATATGAATGCAATGCTTCATAATGTTTACTGTATATGAAGAGTAGGTATATAACTTGTATTCATCTGTATGCCTAATATACTGTACCACATATTTTCATTTCACAGCAAGAAAATAGTATTGAAAGGGGCAAAGCTCTCTTCCTTCTTCTGGCCAGAGCAATGCATCTGACCACTGCACTAGAATTTATAATCTAAGAGTTGTCACTGGTAGATCAACTGACATGTTTTGCAATGCAAGTCTTATTATAAAACGCTAACCACTTCTTGAGATATATTTGAATGTAAGTCTGAAGCAACATGGGACTTTAGGAGCATTTCTGTTTGCAAAGTTCGATTATATTCCATATAGGTAATGAAAGGTATGGCACCTGTTGTCCCTGTGGGAGCCCAGTGCATGTCCAGATCATACCTATATTGCATATCCAATGCATCCAATAAAAATGGAGACTCCCTAAGATCAAATGATTATGGGTTTTATCCATAAAGCAGACATTTCCTATCACAATGTGAAAATGACAACGCAGTGCAGCATTATATCACTGCGGAAATCCTAAGTATTTATCCTTGCCCAAGAAGTTAAACAGAGGTCCTATCTGAAATAAAAGATCAAATTTATTAAGATACTTTATTAAGCCGCGGTGGTGCAGCGGTTAGCATTGTCGGCTGAGAGCAAGAGGTTCTCCCACTCAATTCTCGGCTGTAGCGTCTTCTGTGTGGAGTGTGCATGTCCTCCCCGTGGTCGAGTGATGTTAAAGACATGCAGGTAGTTGTAAGCGTGAATGGGTATGCCTTCGTTGAAGGTGGGGTGTCGGGCTGGCAACTCCGCACCGTAAAAATCCATTGCCAATCATGAGCAGACCGGAGTTCCGCTGTACCGACACCTAACCAGGAAAAGCCGAAAGTCTTATTACAAGTACCATTGCAATAGTATTAAATTAAAACATAGCAGTTGGTAATATAGCTGTTGATAATGCAGCACAATATGTAAATAATGAAAATATGTAAAATTCTTATTATAAATTCCATAATCTAGTATAAATACTTCGGTTTTCGGGGACCTCATAAAATTGCACAGCATGGAGTTTTCCATTACACAATGAAGGAGAAGCCAAAGACAGACCGAGAAAGCCCTGAATTTCTCCAGATGTACTCTAAGGAATGCTAATAGTCCTAGAGGGGAAGAATACTAGGCCCCATCAGAGATGTGAGTGACTAAGCCACCTTTAGCAAAGGGGGACTCAAATAATGTAGAATTAAATATGTTAATGCTAAAACAATTGAAGATGACATGAGATCAAATTGGCAACCTGTAGATGTCACAGAAGGGTAGTATGAAGGTAATGGGATGGGGTTCATATTATGTAAGCGAATGCTTAAAGTTGCGAACGCTGTTTAATCAAACATGTTTAACCGAAATGGTGAAGTTCCTAAAGCAAGGAACAGTGATTTTATTTCCCCAAGGAAAAAAAATAACTGGGCTGTTTTCGGGACTTTGCCATTTCCTCCACTGTGGTGTGATCTCGGATTTGATATATTTAAGTAGGGGGGTGTGGGGAGCACAGCCTCCCACTTTATTTTGTGTGTTTTTTTTTTTTTTTTTTTGTTACAGATCAGTGATTTTTTTCCCCTTGGGAAAAAAATCGCTGATCTGTGTGTTCAGCATTTTGGATTTTTGAAGTGTTTAGGTCGATTATACAGCATTTGCAATTTCAATCATTCACTGATATAATATAGACCCATGAGATGTACCTGCAGATAAACTGGACTATGGAAATTTGCAGGTGGATCTAGGAAGCCCAAGGTTTATGGACATGAAATTATCCTTATGAGAACAGATCAAAGTATGCACATCTACTGAAAGGTCTTGTGAAGGATAAATGTGTTTGAAGGGAGCAATGACTTGACAACAGATAACACCTGGCCTTCAAATGGCAGGATGCCATACAAAACCACTACAGAATTGTTCACCTTATCCATTGATTCAGTTTTAGCACCAAATAAATAATATTGTGTGTGATGTCCCCACTCTGGGCCAGTAATCAAGGAGCCTAAATCCTCACCACTGGAACTGGAGAGGGATGTTCACTTGGAACAAACATGGATACACTCTGTATTTATAAATACAGCTGTCTTCATCAAGCACAATTTCCCTTAAGAGCACAAAGGGAACACAGGCAGTCTGGGGGCTGGGTCCTCTCTCCCTCTCTCTTTCTCCAGATCCCCAATAAGACTTCCCATGGGCACAGTTATAGGGTTGGGTCCTCAGCTGAATGTCCAAGCCAAGTCCTCCAGCATTCTCGCTGTGAAACTAGTGCTTCATGCCCCTGCTCCATTTTCACAGACACACACACACACACACACACACACACACACACACACACACACACACACACACACACACACACACACACACACACACACACACCTTGGAGAGGCAGACACAGATTTACTTGCTACACCACCACCAGACACTCCAAAGCCAGCTACTCTAAAGCTCTTGCAAGGGTACCCAATTATACTGAGTGAATTTAACATTAATACAAATGATAGTGTTTAGCCCATGCAGTAAGGCTTTCAGGAGTGGATAGAGCTGTCATCAAAAATATATATAAGTACTTTCTGCGATTAAAATATTCTCTAAAAGACCAGCCACAATGAAAAGTTTAAATATATTTAATAATAAATAAGAAAAGAACATGAAAATACTAATTATCTATTTATAACAAACACCTGAGTTTCAAGTTACAGGAAATATTAAAAGATAACACATGTGGATTGGTTCACACAGTTACAGAAAAAAAACAATACTTAACTAATCTAATTATATTTTCCTGACTGATCTAAAAAGTTGTTATTCCCTGGTTGCTTACTAGAGCAAGACAAGATAAAGTAGGTGAGGGGTGCTTTCTTGTCAGGTTACAAGAACAGTGTGGTCTGAAACGTCGGTCTCGGCTAGATTTAAAACATTATTTTACTGATGGATTACATAATGAACTCACATACACCTGGTCATCTGACTTCTGGTTTCCATGCTTCCTCCCTTGGCTAGAAGCTTTCAATTTAGCACATATGTGCCAATAACACACACACACACACACACACACACACACACACACACACAGAGCCTTACTAAGATTTGCTGCTGCTCTTGGAAGTCATAAAACAATTTCAAACCTCCATCCTTCCAGAGTAGCAACTAGTTCACCCCAATGAGAATGCAGGAAGCTTCCGAGTACAGATTTTCTTTCTCTGACTGCATTGAGAACTATAAGATACAATCTTTATGGCCTAAGCCAGGTAATTTAATTTCAAACTATTTTAAAAGTTTGAGATTAACCTCTTCTCTTCCAGTATTCTCTGTTAAAACGTATACTTTTAAACAGTTACAATAATGCATGTATATCTCTTTTTCTGTCCAGCAGGGCACACTGTTGGTACATTGTTAACACAAGCAGCTTTACCAATACATTTTTCAACACAAGCATCTGTACAAATCAGTTTGCTATATGAATGACATACAATTGTTTACAGAATTCCAGCTAGCTGTGCTGGCATATGTTACACATCCACTGCCCTACTTCTCCTGGAATAGCTGACAATACCTCACATCATCACATCTCTCCCCCCTTTGAAGACTCAAGCTAGTATTTCAAGTGACCCTTGAGAAATGCTACTTGAGAGGAATGAGCATATCTGGGAATACACTTACCCATACCCTGTCTTGAGATCCAATCTGCTTTGGCATTGCTGACTCCATTACAGTGCTGCACTGTCATATCATATGCCTGCAACCCAAGGCTCCACCATAGTAACTTGGCATTTTGCTGTCTGGCTTACTGTAGCTATTGATCCCCCTCAGGCGCCTCTTGCCTCCTACTGCAAATACGTAGCATCAGGGCCTATCTATCATAGTAAGGTTTCATAATGTTAACATGGCACAGTTTGGGCCTTTGCCTCCTGCCTATCAGCTCTACCATGTAGTTAACATCACTGACCTTCCTTACCACTTTGAAGGTTCCTTCCCAAGATGCCTGCAGCTTATTGTGACTGACATTAATGAGAACTATAACCTGCTGTAACACACCATACTCTCGGGCTCAAGCATTCTTGTTATACCAGACCTTTTTCTGCTGTTGGGCTCCTGCCAGGTTCTCCTGGGCCAAACCCATGAGCTCCCTAAGCCTTATCCTGAGGTTTAGGACATATTCCTCAACAGACTCCTTATGGTATTCACACTCACCCTCCCACTCATTACTAATCAAATCTAAACACCCTCTCACCCTATGCCCATACAGCAACTCAAAAGGTGAAAAACCTGTGGATTCTTGGGGTACATCTCTGTATGCAAACAGCTAATGGAGCAAATATTTGTCCCACTGTCTCTTAAACTGGTCTGCAAATGCCTGTAGCATGGTCTTTAGTGTAGAGCTTAACCTCTCCACAAGACCATTAGTCTGAGGATGGTAGGGGCTGGTCTTAAGATTCTTCACCCCACATCACTTCCACAGACAAGCCAGCAGGCCTGACATGAAATTGGCACCTCTGTCAGCCAGTATTTCCATCATGAAGCCTACCCTGCTTAAAATCTCTAACAAAGCATTTGCCACCTTCTCTGCCTCAATGGAGGACAGCACCACCGCCTCAGGGTATCTAGTAGCATAATCTACTATCACAAATATATTTCTTCCCTGTGGAACTTGAGATACTCAGAAGCCCTACAATATCCATAGCTACCCTCTGAAATGGCTCCTCAGTCACAGACAAAGGTATCAAAGGAGCCTTGACCTTGTCTCCTACCTTGCCTACTTTTTGGCATTGCTTACAGGTCCTGTAGTACCCCATTACATGCCTTGCAATTCTAGGCCAGTAAAAGTTCTGCATAATACATTTGTTACTCTTTATGCCCATATTACCTGCAAAAGGAATGGGATGGGGAAGGCTAGAAGTACCAGACAGTAGGCTCTACTCACTACCAGCTGTTGCATTACCTCACTCTCTGTCCCTCCCTCAGGGGTCCACCCTCTATACAGTAACTATTTGTTTTAGTATACAGCCTCCCCTTTTCATTGAGAATCAGGTACCTCCCTAGCTACCTCCCTCAAGACTCTTAGTGTAGGGTCTGAGAGCTGAGCCTGTCTCAACTCTATCCTTCTATCTTTGTAACACTTCCCAGCTCCCCTTCCATAGGAAGTCTGGCATCCTCTGACAGTGCTGCCTCACTGTCAGACTGGGTACTACCACTTACCTCTACCCTTGCAGTCACCCTGTCCAAGGCAACACCAGTACCTACCAGCAACTGTGGTTCACCTTCAGTCTCACTGCTACAGGGTAGCTGCTTCCCTGAAATAGCCACCTCATTGGTCCTGGCTTCAGGTGAGGGGTTTGTCTGGGTCTCCCGCAGGCTAGCAGCCCCACATGCCTGTCTCTAAGCCTGACTGTGTGTAACTGCATTCACACAAAGTACTGCATTATCAAAACCATTCCCTATCAAGACATCTGCAGGGATATCATCAAACACACCTACTTTCTTGCTTCCTTTTCCATCCTCCCACTCAATGTGAACCCTATCCAAAGGCATTTGGAATGTGGTCCCCCCTAAAGCTCTGAATGGAGTGGGCTGCCTAAGCAAGTACCACTCCTCTTTAACCACTGGGCTTCACAATGGTTATCTCAGAGGCTGTGTATCTCTTAGCTGTGGCCTGTTTTCCATTCACTAAGATAAGATATAATCTCTGGTGATAGTCTGGCACCCCTGTTGTTTTCAGATACCACTGGCATACTGTTATTCCCAATTGCTGGCTCCCCCTCTGTTCATTACCCACCTTACTTCCATGGACATCTATATGATACATGGCACCACTGGTTACATTTAAAACAGTTAACCCTTGATCATGGCCTTTTGCCTGAACTAGTGGCTTCCCCTGTTACTGATGGACTCTGCTGCGGTGGTTTAGGCTGCTCACCATGGGTTTCCTTATATCCATGTGAAGCACTGGGTATCCCTTTCTTGTGCAGTGATGCCCTGTTTGCTAAGTAGACATCCCCCTTTTTCCGCAGCTCATCTGCAGTTACACTCTGTCTGCCAACCAGATTTTCATGTCCTCAGGCAAAGTTTTAAGGACTTATTCCCTCACTGAAAGGTCTGCCAACTCTTCAGAACTGGTGACTTGATGCACACTCACCCACCTATAAAAATAAGTATTTATCTCAGCAATACAGTCACATACACTTTCATCTGCCTTGCGTCTATGCCCACACAACTTTTTTTCTGTAAGCTTCAGGTGTTAATTTAAAGCATTCAAGTAAACATTTATTTACTTTATCATAGTTTAAACAATCAATATCAGGCAATTTAGAAACAGCATTTACAGCTATACCATGGAGTAAGGGGATGAGGAACCATACCAACATTCCATGGTCAACATTATACTGTTTACATACTCTTTCAACTATATGAATAAAACTATCAAAATTATAATGCTCTGTAAACTGTGGGAGATGTTTACAGACCTTTATTCCTTCTGGAGTTTGGTTATTCCCTTCCCCATTACTTCCATGACCCTGGTGAAGAGTCAGCATCTCCATCTCGTGTTGACACTGCTTCTAATTTTCTTCAGCCTCCAAACACTACGGTCTCTCATTCTCTTCAACCTCTAAACACCACAGTTTCTCTTTTTCTTCAGCCTCCAAATTCCACAGTCTCCCTGCTGATTCTAGTTCCAAATGTTTGGCCTCCAGTTCAAGTCTCTTTAACTCCAGATGGATTTTAAGCCATCTGAGGAAAAGGTGAACTGCCTTGTTTTTGAGGGCTGCAAATTCCCATCACCAGACTGGTTATCCTCCTGGTTGATGCTCTGGGCAACAGCTGCAATTATGGCTGAAATCATTTCTTATTTAATCAGGTTGGCATGCACCAGTCCTTTGGCTTTGCACACCTTGGCCAGCTGGTTCTTTGTCATCTTGCCATAATCCTCTGCTGATATCTTTGCCTGTTTTCTCTGACTAAACTAAACTAACAACAAATAAATAAACAAATAAATAAAACTGTTGTGAACTAAAACCCTGAATGTTTACCTTGTGGCTGCTGAGATTACACACACACCTTCAGTGACAACTGTCTACAGGCTACAGAAGTTCAATTAATATCCCACCACTGCTCACCAATATGTGACTTCCCCACTCTGGCCAGTAATCAAGGAGCCTGAATCCTAACCACTGGCACTGGACAGGGACATTCACTTGGAACAAAAATGGATACACTCAGTATTTTCAGATGGAGCTCTCTGCATCAAGCACAATTTCCCTTAAGAGCAGACAGGGAAAACAATGAGTCAAGGGGCTGAGTCTTCTCTCTCTCTCTCTCTCTCTATCTCTCCAAATCCCCAGTAAGACTCCTCATGGGCACAGCTATAGAGTTGAGTCCTCATCTGAATGTCCAAGCCAAGTCATCCAGCACCCTTTCTGTGAAACCAGTTCTTCATGTCCCATCTCCAAGCAACTGACACACACTCTTTGATATTTGATTTTCACACACACACACACACACACACACACACACACACACACACACACACACACACACACACACACACACACACACCTGGGAAAGGATGGCACAGATTTACTTACTATGCCCCCTTCTGCCTAGACTATAAGGTAGTTACACTGCCACCAGACACTCCAAAGCCAGCTACTCTAAGGGTCTTGCAAGGGTACCAAATTATATAGAGCGACATTAATATTAATGCAAATTATAGTATTTACACAATGCAGTAGGCCTTTCAAGAGTGGCCAGAGCTGTCAACAAATATATACAAGTACTCTCAGAGATTAAAATATTCTCTACAAGACAAGCCACAATGAAATGTTTAAATATATTTAATAATAAATAAGAAAAGAACATGAAAATACTAAATATCTATTTACAATAAACACCAGAGTTTCAATTACAGGAAATATTAAAAACAAACATGTGAACAGGTTCACAGAGTTACAGAAAAACAATATTTAACTAATGTCACTATATTTTCCTGACGGATCCAAAGAATTGTTATTCCCTGGTTACTTGCTAGAGCAAGGCAAGATGAAATAGGTGAGGGGTCCTTCCTTATGAGGTTACAAGAACAGAGTGTTCTGAAACTTTGGTCTCAGCTAGTATTATTAGTGATGGATTACAGATTATATCACATACATCTAGTCACCTGACTTCTGGTACCCATGCTTCCCCTCTTGGCTAGAATATGTCAGGATTTAGTACATATGTATCAATAATACACACACACACACACACACACACACACACACACACACACACACACACACACACACACACACACACACACACACACACACACACACACACACACACACACACACACACACACACACACACACACACAATCCTGCTAAGATCCGTTGCAGTTCCTGAAAGTCATAAAATAATTTCAAACCTCCACCCTTCAAGAGTAGGAATTAGTTCACCCTAGTGACAATGGAGGAAGCTTCCTAGTACAGACTTTTTTGTCTTTGTTTGTATTGAGAACTGTAAGATACAATCTTTATGGCCTAAGACAGCTAATTTAATTTCAAGCTATTTTCAAAGTTTGAGATTAACCTCTTTTCTTCCAGTATCATCTGTTAAAGCATATACATTTAAACAGCCACAATAATGCATGTATATTTCTTTTTTCTGTCCAGCAGGGCAAACTGTTGGTACATTAACACAAGTAGCTTTAAAATACATTTTAAAACACAAGTGTCTGTAAAAAGCAGTTTGCTATATGAATGACATATAATTCTTTACAAAATTCCAGCTAGCTGTGCTGGCATATTTTACACATCCACTGCCCTATATCTAATGGAATAGCTGGCAATACCTCACATCATCACAGTGTGTTCCAGTGTCAGGCACCTGGAACTTCATAAAGTGGCATGGATATCTACAGTCACTGACAAAGAGGTATTGAGTCAAAACTGATTATGGGTCACCTAGTTCTAGATGCACTCAAAGTCCTTACCTGACCAGCCTGCTGCACACATTCTGCTCAGATGATCACTGATGCAATATTGTTAGCTATATGGGTTTAAACCTGACAAGGATATAACAGCCAGTCAGCTTCCAAACCTTCAGGGGAACTTCTGTGCATCCAAACTGTCAAATAGCTCAAGCTGAGCAGGCTAAAAGATACGATTGGGCACAAAGCTCTTCAGAAATTTCTTGACAGCAGACAGTGGGAGGCTGAATTCTGATAGGACAATATTAGGCACAACAAACAAAACATAAGTGTTTACACCCTGTCATAAAAAGCACACCAAAAACAAGGGGGATGGAGAGATGGAGAGGCTACCACAGCAGTGATCATTTGAACATCTATTGTAATGGTAAGGTCAACATATACAATTGTACTATGTTCTTCATACTGAGCAGTAGCCTTAGCTACATATGTAGATTACCTTAGCTTACTATATTTGGAAGGTGGAAGGAGAGGAGTCCAGGAGCACCCATAAAATAATCCTATCAAAGCATGATCTAGCCCTAGAGAAGGAATTAAGCTTATAGTCCTTTTTAAAGTATGTACAGAGGATCAAGTAGCAGCTGCTTCTAGAATACTTTTAGAATCCAACCCTTTCTAAAAAGTCATAGTTGAAACCAAGGCCCTAGCTTTACCCTGCCTTGAACAGATTTGTCATGGCAAGTATAACAAAAGGTAACAGATTTAGACAAGCATTTGGAAATAGTCTGTTTTGACACAAATTGTCCTTTCTTCTTACCTTCACAAGAACTGAGCAATTGATCTGAAGATCTGAATGATTTAGTTCTGTCAGGATAGTACCTGAGTTATCTGTGGGCATCCAAAATGCAGAGTATGTTTTCTCTGTCATTTTTAAGTTCAGGAAAAAAATCAGGGAAATTGATAGTTTGGCTTAAAGTATACTCAGATATCACTTTAGACATAAAAGAAGGATTAGTTTTCAAAGAAAACCTGTCTCTGTAGAAAATGAGATAGCGTTGACTCGCCATAAGTGCTTACAACTCAGATACTCTTCTTGTAGAGGTCAGAAGAATAAGTAAAACTGTTTTCCATTTTAAGAATCTCAAGACAACCAAATTAGCTGGTTCAAATGGAGCATGTATTACCTTTTCTAACACAAAATTAAGATCCCAAGGATGGGCTACTCATTTTCTAGGATGCCTCTTATGCAAAACTCCTTTCAACACCATTCTGGAATAAGACTGCATTAAAAGAAGAGGATCCATGGACAGACATGTTGAAATGGAAAATAAATGAATGTTGACTGAGTAATAAGAAAGGCCATAGGAAAGTAACTCTCAGAAATATTGTAAAGCCAGAGAACAACTAGCCTTGAATTGGTGCTGGGTATGTTGTTGCTCCATCTAGAAAACCTTTCCCTTTTGATAATATATGATTTTCAAGTATCAGGCTTTCTTGTCTCCATTACTACCTGTCACATCCTCAAAAAACAGGTTCTTAAATGGAATTAAGACCCTGTATTCCAGGTAGTCAATTGAAGATGATTGATGTTGAGATGTTTTAAGCACCCCTGGTCTTGTGTGAGTAGTTCCACTCTGTGAGGACATTTGTGGTAATTGCCTCTGGCCATTTCCAAAAAAAGGGAGAACCACAGTTGCCTGAGTGAGAAGGGACTCACTGCAATGATCTTCTGGGATTCCTTCTGAATCTTCACAAGTGTCCTGGACATTAATGGAAGCAGTGGAAAGGCATACAGAGCATTCCTGTCCAATGAAAAGAAAAGGCATCTGTCTTCCAGACCTTCTTACATGGAGTCCTGAAACAGAATGTTGTCAGTTGATTGTTCAAAGAGGAGGTAAAGGGTTCTACTTGAGGAATTTTTCACATATGGATCAAATTTTGGAAGACCCCCTGATCGTGATAGTCTGCCGTGGTCCTACTCAGCTTGTGTGTCACACAGTTTTGCTATGGCAGAATGTAGGATGACTGTAGAATGAGATTGTGCTGTAAAACTATATCACAAGCTAATATGGCTACTCTGCAAAACAAACGAGTCTGATCTGCAGGCTGAGGAATGACCATCTGGAAAGGAGAAGGAGGGATTTCCTCCCACTGCCATCTGCAACTTTGATGAATGCTTTTTAGAACTCATTTGTCTGAAACAATCTGTTGCAAAACAGAAAAATGGAGATTCAGACTTTCTGGAGGAGAAAAGGAGCTAAGGTGGGAGGGGCTTGTATAATCTATTGAATAGTCATTCCGACGTTTTAGACTGCCCTTTTTTTTGGGAGGTTTGACACTTCTTTTAGGAACCCCCTTGCCATTTCTTCCCAAATATCTGTTTACCTGAACTCTGTTGATGCTGTTTATTTATTTATTTATTATTATTTTTTTGCCAAAATTTGATGGGAAGAAAGAAAATCCCTTGGAAAAGGAGGGTTGAAAAATGTTAAGAGATTCCCTGGATCATCTTATCGTTTTCATCACACTTTTTGATCACCTCTGGAGCAGAGGGGTCAAACACTAATATTCTATCCAAGGGAGAATTTAAATTTTCATTTTTACATCACATGGGAGGTTCTGAGAAGTCAGTCAAGCAGACCCGGTTAAAGCAGTACCAGTTACCATAGCCCTGGAAGAAGTGTCAACAGACTCATACACACAAACTACAAATAATGAGTAGTACCCTGTGCAATAGAATAAACTAAGTTATTTAAAACAGATTTTTCTTCCCAAGAAGAAACTGTAGATAAAGCATTCCTCATACATTCACAATTTGTCAGAACAAACTTTAACATATGAGACAATTCAAAATTCTGAAACTCAAAGTTGAAGAAGAATAAACTATTTCCCCACACCTATCAATACTTTTCCCATCCTTACCAGAAAGAGTAGGATTGCAATTAACTAAGTGCTTAGCAGCAAGTGAATCAAATAAAGCTATAGCTGCTGTGTCAGGTTTGGGAATAGTGTATACAAATTTAAAAGACTAAGGCACTTTATCCATCCTATCTGCCTTTTTAAAGACAGATTGCTGACTATCAGGAAAACTGCAGACTGTAACACATGCATCCTCTAAAGCAGACAGAACAGGAGGAATGGGTGTAGGTTCTAGAAAAATCCTTCTGTAACAACTCATAGTATTTTCTGAGAGACTGAGAAACCTCAGTCCCCTCCCACTGAAAACAATTGGACTCTCTAGCAATAGTCACAGAGAAAGAGAAATCCTATAGGAAGAATCAGAAACTGAGCTCTCCTCTGAGTCTATATTAGAAATCTGAGGACAAAGCCCTGAATCCATCCCTGCATCTTCCTGCTCAGATTCATAATTTTGAATTTACTCAGTAAAAAAAGGAATCCCTCTATCTTTTACCAGAATCTACTTTACAAGAAGAATCAATAGCCTGAAATAAACCCAGAGCTAGTCTCAGTAAACTACTCTTATACAAAGAAATTTGAGGAGGAGTATAGGCATGCTTGGTTTTCTGCTTTTTTTTTGACAGGAAAAATGGGACCAACCATGTTATTAATGGCAGTAGCTGCTTCCACAAGAATGGGCATAGCATTCTGACACAACAGAGAATCCTTCTCTGTTCTCTCTTTGCTATGACTGACAAGAGTGGCTCCCCTTTGCCAAATGAGAGGACTCCAACAGCCATAGAGGATGTGGCTAACCCCCTGACCATAGTGTCTGTAGGTACTACACCAGAGGGATCCGGAGTAAAAGATGAGAGGTCTGAGGTACAACAAATGGCCACAGCAGAGTCATCCAACTGCAGCTGAGGCAAATTGTTAGACTGTATGGTGGCAAAGGCTGCTTACTTACATTTTTCTTTCTGTGGCAGGAAGAACTGACCATAGGTCCAATAGTCTGTTCCATGGTCAAGCCAAATATGGTGCTTTTTTGCTGGGAAAGACAAGAAGCAAATGCTGGTAAAACTACCAGTCAATAAAAGATACTTTTTTGACAGAAAAAAACATAGTAAACAGCATGTTAAAAAACTATGGTAGCACAAGTTCTCCATAGAAAATATGTTTTCAGTTAGTTTACACTTCTTTTAAACTGACAAAATAAAACAAGTGCTCCATTTAAAAGAACATTTCTGTCTCATTTCAGTCCATTAATTAATAACACTCCAAGATTTAAAATAATTTTCTTCAAGAGGAAAGTAATAAAACATTAACAAAAGACAATGGAAGTTTTTTTTCCCCAAAGGGAACTTATCTGCCCAGCAAAAAAACAAAGCACAAGCCAACTGTCGATCTTCAAAAGCCTTAGAGGAGCATACTCTTTTGCAGCAGTAAGAGTCTGAAGGACTTTGTGCCTAATACTTGCCTTTTTGTCAAGTCAGCTCTAGCTATTGACAGTTGTGTATGGAAGGTGCCTTGAAGCTTTGAAAGTTGGCCGGCCATTATACCCTTGGCAGGCTATAACCCATACAGCTAAGGCTATACAACAGTTATCAATATGAAAAATATATTTTGTATATCATATATACAGCTGTGTTAGTGAAGACGTTCCCTCTTAATGAGTTTTGTCAAAGGAAGCAATGCAACAATGGATCATATATTGTGGGATTTTCGTAACTGCAGCATATCTAGAAGAAGAGTCAAAATTAGACTAATAACGTTAGACAGATTATGGTTTTCCTTTTCCCTCCTCTGATCCTGTTGTAGTTGTGTTTTTAAATCCAGTGTATCTGTTGTTGCCTGCCTCTTATGATAATTAGATAAAATAATTCACTCACTCTCCCTGTTCATTGTCTGTTGACAATAAACACATCGTTTTGCAAAGTCTCTCCCCTTAAAATACTAATCAGGCTAAAAAACTTTGATAAAATTGCTTAAAATTGAGTGTACTGAAACTGCCTGCACTGATTAAATATCAAATTAGTGTTTTTTTTTTTTTTTTTTGTTTTTTTTTGCTGTAATTCGTTTATTGGTTCTTCTTGATGTCAGAAGGTTTCCAGGATAGTTGTTTTGAATTGGAATTTAAATACTTAATAGCAAATCCACCTAAACATTATTCTAAAACCAAATCACAAGCAGTTATAGTTACCCCTGCCCATAGAGTCATTCCTGTCTGTATCATGGACAAGTACTTCCCCAGAAATTCTCTAGCCAGCCTAATTGTTTGGGTATCTTGAGACAGTATAACAATAGTCTCATGCTGTCTGATGATCATGTATTATTTAAAAAGCATATCACAATGTATAAGAAAAATACATATACAATATCCTTGGAGGCAAAATCTCTCACACATTAAACTCAGACACCAAAACTGCCAGCAGTACACCACACATCACACCTCTCCAAGGCCATCACAATACACATAATCCATCATATGCTGAGGTTCTAAAGATTAATTTGCCCAAACCTCAAAGACCTCCAAAACAAAACACAGGCACAAGGCACACTCAGCATTTGAAGCTTACTTGTTAACATAGCACAAGGAGTCCCAGAGTCACAGATGGTGAACCCATAAGGCATGCATCGACCCAGGCAAACTTTCTTGTTGTAGGTGACTCCATTGTTAGAAATAAATATGTACTTTATGCCAGGCTGTGTAAGGAAAGAGTGATGGTTAGTTGCTTGTCTGGTACCAGGATCTGTCAGATCATACATGCACTCAAGTCCATGAACAACAAGTACCAGTATGACTCTTTCATAGTTCATGGTGTTGTCAATGATGACTTCAGGAGTACCTCTCTGGATTATATGAAGAGAGACATGCTGGAGCTCTCAGACCATGTGTCCAAGGCAGGTATGAGCCTAGCACTGAGCAGCATTCTACAAAGGATGATGCCACAATAGGAGCAAAAATTAATTGACTTCAATAATTGGCTTAGTTTTTGGTGTCATTCAAAGGGGGTCCAATATTGGTTAGCCTGGGTGGATATGTTCAGCAGACCACACTGCTTCACCAGGGATGGCATGCATATGTCCCCTCTAGGGTTTTGATTATTTGCAAAGAGATTGTGCACCTCACAGTGCTTTTTTAGTTAAAGACAACTTGATAAACCCGCCACCATAACAAAACAAGCTAAGAAAAATATGAAGGTGTCACTGATCAATACAAGGAGCCCAAACAAGAAACTCAAGTTCGTATAAGTCCTTCCAACCTTGGAAAACACTGACATCTGTGTAGTGACTGAGACATGGTTTAAAATATTGGCAAGCACTCTTTGTGTGCAGGGATATAATGTCTTCCACACATTTAGATCAACTACTTCACAGGAGGGAAAAAAGTTGGAGGTGCTTCAGTCTACATTTAGGAGTGATTCACATCAAGGCTGATAAAGCATCATGATGCACTAGTGCTTCTTCATATCCAAATAACCATCAGCAAGGTCCCATACCATATATTAGCTAACTAAAGAACTCCCTCTATGACTAAAGAAAGCCACAACACTTACTGACAGGAACTAGAATCATTCAATATTAAACTCAATACCATGTTTCTAGGTGATCTAAACTATCCAGCTATAGAGTAGGAAACCTACAAAACCACTAGTGCATAAGCACAGAGATTCCCGGACTTTGTCAGTACAAATGCCCTGGAACAATTAATCAGAGAACCCACTAGGGAGCATTGCAACTTGGATCTTGTCCTTACTAATATGGGAGCATCTAGCACCATCCCTTGCATACCTTCAGAAAAATTGTTAAGTCTGACCATAAAGCAGTCTCTTTTGAAATAAAACTGAAACCAGAGATCCCTTCCACCCAAAGTACCTTTAGAAATTTCTTTAAGACAAACTACATACTCCTAAGTGATACATTGGAAGTTCTAAAGCCACACCAAACCCAGATAACACCACTGAATATGCAGAACTGTACACCACCATACTGTATAGATGCAGCTGTATCCCATGGGAACAAGTGCAGGTCAGTCCCCAGAAACAAACCCACATGGTAGAATCGTAATATCAACAAACTTTATAATAAAAGGAAAAGAATTTTGACCAAACATAAGAAGAGTAATTCTCAGAATGTTAGAGTCTCTGACAACCTCCTGCTCCTAAACCACTCAAGTTCAATTTGTGAGAGATGTATATACACTAAGAATATGGAATCCTTGCTCTTTCATTCACAGAACAGTGACACTGAACAGGTTATCAGCCCACATACTACACCTCCTGCACAAACCACACTCTCAACACATAAACCATTATACGTGGAGGAACTCACAGGAAATTTACCTAAATACCAGAGATCTCTGAAACACAAACATGCTACACCTAATACAGTACCTAGAGCACTCAATACACATAAAACCACAAGCACAAGTTTCTCACCAAACAAGCTCCTAAGGCAAAGCACATCTAAACCAATTTTTTTGGTCATAGGTGATTCCATAGTGAGACACAAAGATGTTCCACTCATCAGGCTGGACAAGGAGAAGGTTATGGTCAGCTATCTGTCAGATGGCAGGATCCACCAGATCACACATGGATTCAAGTCTCTCCAAAACTAGTACTGTTATGACTCCATCATAGTTCATGTGGGTGTGAATTACTTGAGACATACCTCACTGGACTATATAAAGAGAGACGTGAATGAGCTCTCTGAATACGTGTTTCAAGCAGGTATGTTCTTAGCCTTAAGCAGCATACTAACTTCACCTAAAATGATACCACAATATAAACAAAAAAAAAATGATTGACTTCAAGAATTAGCTTCATTTCTAGTGTCATTCTAAGAGGATCCGGTACCTGTCAACCTGGGATTACATGGTAGATAAACCACACTGCTTTTCAGAGATGGTCATCTGCCACCTCTGGGATTTTGGTTACTGGCTAAGGCTTTTGCCTCCCCTAAAATGCCTTTTTTAGGCAATGTCACAACAACAAAATTCCCAGTGTAAAAATATCTTCAAAATGCAACCCCAAGGTTATGCTGCTAAATGCTCGGAGGCTAAACCTAAAACTGCACTCACTGGAAGCAGCCCTCACCTTAGAAGATGTTGACATCTGTGCAGTCACAGAGACTTGGTTTAAGGGAGCAGAAAGCACCAAGCCATACTGGGATATAATGTCTTCCACACATTCAGTCCACAAACTGAAAGTGTGAAAACTAACGGAGGTGGAGCATCAATATTCATCAAAGATAACTACACCTCTAGATTAGTTAAACAAAGTTATCTCCTTGAATTAATCCAGGTCCAATTGACTTTAGGTAAGACCCCTCTCCAAGTTATTGCCAGTTGTAGGACCCCTTCTGTGAACCAGGATACTGACACTGCATACTTGGATCTAATTGAATCACTCATGATACAACCAGACACCCTGGTTTTAGGTGACTTTAACTACCCATCCATAGATTGGGTAAATTATACTTGTACTAGCACACTTGCCCAAAGGTTCTTGGACTTCATCAACTCCAATGCCCTGGACCAGTTGGTTGACACCCCCACAAGGGGTCCAAACATTCTGGATCTGGTGCTCACCACTCCATTTATGCGGCCCTCCCTAGTGAGGTCTGATCATAAATCAGTCTCATTAGAAGTAACAATAACATCTGACTTCCCATTAGCAGCAACTAGATTAAACAACTTCTCCAAAGCCAATTACAATCTAACACATGACAGCATTAATTGATTCATAGCCCCTGTCTCACTGTTGGCATGGACATCTATACTGCGATTTACACCAATGCTTGTATAAGCATCTATACAAATGTATTGATTTAGCAGCACCTGATAGGACCAAAACAAGATCCTCAAGAAAGAACAAGCCTGCCTGGTGGACATTTGCCATTAACAGGTTATACAATAAGAGAAAGAAATTGCTGTCCAAGAACAGAAAGGAACAGTCTCTGAATTGGAAGCATTCCCTCCTCAGCTTAAACAAGCAAATAAGACACCTTGTAAGGCATTCTTGAGCTAACTATGAATCCACAATAGCCTCCTTCACTAAGGAAAATCATAAGGCCTTCTTTAGCTACATCAGAAACCTTAAAGGAAAAATCCAGATCTGCTAGGAACTGGTTGTTAATGGCTCCACATATACTGAACCTGCAGAAGTAGCCAACCTGCTCACTGACAGGTTCAGTGAAAACTTCTCTCTCCTGTCTCCACCACATATTCCCCAAAGCATCCCTACCACTTGACCTTTACCTAGTATCTCCAAGAAGCAGGTCATAAACTTTCTCTCCAAAGCCAAAAACAGAGCATCTATGGGACCTGATAATATCCCAGGCTGCATTCTAAATAGATTTAAACAGGAACTAGCTATACCACTTGCTACTCTTTTTAACCACAGTCTAAGCACTGGTTTTGTACCTGCTGAATGGAAAACAGCAACTGTCATCCTGTTACATAAAGGAGGTGCCTCCACTGATGCTGGGAACTATAGTTCCATAAACCTGACCAGCCTAATCTGCAAGGCTATGGAAAGAATAATCATGACCCTTATCAACAAAGATATAGGAGACCTCCACATGCTTGACCCAACCCAGTTTGGCTTTGTTAAAGGGAGATCCTGCCTCTTGAACTTGGTGGACTTCTTTGAGACAGTCACCAAAGCTCTGGATGAAGATAAATCCATGCATATGGTCTACCTGGACTTGGCCAAGGACTTTGACACTATTCCCACTAAGGCATCATTGATAAACTCACCCAGTTGGAGATCAGCCCATATACTGTTAGATGAGTTGCAAACTGGCTCACAGTCAAAATAACTGACTCTACTTCTAAATGCAGACCCATAACCGGTGGTGTTCCACAGGGATCAGTGCTGGGGTCCCTATTGTTTGTAATGTACTTCTCTGGTGTACAGGCTAAAGCAAAAGGCCTATGGCTGACAAAGTGTGCTGATGATTGCAAACTGGGTGCAGTCATCAAGTCCCCAAATTATGTCAACATCCTACAAGAAGGAATTAGACAAATGACTGGTGCCAAAGTCATGGGCTAAAAACTCAATGTAATAAAATGCCTTATCATCTCTTTTGGCAAGGGACATGTCCCTGCAGATTACCACATTAATAACAACACCCTAAGCATGCAGTCAATGGTGAGAGATTTGGGCATACAGGTTGACAGCAACCTTTCCTTTGACCAACATATTTCCACAGTGGGAAGAAAGGCTTTCTACATCACTCACCTCATAATTAATGGTATTGCATCCAGAACAAAAGAGATTATAATCCCTCTTTATTCCTCAGTCATCAGGCCAATAATAAAGTAAAATGCTACCTTTGGTATGTACTTTACCAGGTACCTGCAGCAACTGGAATGACCTCAAAGGTTTCTTACAAAGAAAATTCAGGGTCTTCAGCATATGTCATACACTGACAGACTGAAATCACTGTCACTATGCTCTGTGTCTTACAGACTACTCAGAGGTGACCTTTGCCTTGCATATAAAGCAATTTCAGGTGCTGCTCTAATGGAAATGCTACACATCCATAAATCAAATGGTATAAGATGCACTCCCTGTAGGGAACTCAACCTAGTATGTGACATCAACAGGACTTGCTGGAGAGGCAGATATGTCTCACAGAGGTTACCTCTCCTCTGGAACAAACGTCCAATTCAGTTGAAACAGAGCTGATTGGATGGGATACTGCAAGTTCACCCCAAGAGTTTCACTTGTGTCACTCTTGGACAGGGGCAGTAGTTGTTGACTTAGTTCCGCTTAATGCCTTGATATTCTTGTCAACAGGGGTTGTACTGGCCTGGACTTGTAAAGGCCCTAGGGCCATTAGCTTATTAACCTCCTATGATCCTATGATGCAAGACCTTAACAGTATATCCCACATGGACCGACTCAAAGCTCTGTCACTATAGTCAGTATCCTACAGACTGCTAAGAGGTGACCTGTGTCTGGCATACATGACATTCCTCAGACCCATCACTGATGATTTTACTGCACATAAGCAAGTCAACTGGTGTCAGAAATACTCAGTCTATGGATCTAAACCTCTTCTGCAACATCAACAGAATGGCTTGGAGGGACAGGTATAGTTCACAGAGGATACCACTGCTATGGAACAGAGTCCCCATCCACATTAAACAAAGTTCATTCTTGTCCATTTTCAAGTGCAACTTTAGATCTATGGATGAGTAACAGAACATTTACCCCAGGACTGCCCCTGCACCACTAGTGGACAGATGCAACTCTTAAATGTTTTATCCCATGCCTGGGTCCCCTCAAATTATATATGATATGATCACAGTTATTCTCATTAGGGGTAATATATAGCTATCGATCATGGGAATGGGTAAGACCAATCTACAACCAAATGGAATAGGCTATTTCAAGCATACAAATGGAAATTTGCTAGGCTTAAAATGGCCCAAAAGGGCAGCTAGCCTAGTACTTACCTATAAACCTATTAGACACTATTCATGAGGTGCATCAATAACTCTAGAAAGAAAACCTGTATCAGTATCAGAAGTCTTATAATACTACTACAAGTGGTCAAAAATATTGTGGCACGTAGTATCAAATGCTGAGGAGAGACCAATGAAGACCAGCGCTGAGTAATGATGTTGATCTCTAACCATGGCCTGAGTAAGGTCAGTTTTAGTACTGCATATAATGCAGAATCAGGATTGGGAAGGTCATGAGCTCAATGGTCTTAGGAAAACTCAGTCACACTGTGAGTACACAAGCTTTTCAAAATCTTTTATAGCAAAATAGGACAAAGCAATAATTATTGAGTTCATCTGAATCAAGAAAAAGTTTCTTCATGCCAGAGGCCATAAACTCCTCCTTTAACAAAAATTGAAATATCTCAGTAGTCAACAAAGAGGACATGGTCTGTTAAATTGTAGGTCTCAACACACCAAGGTTATCAATGGTCAGTTTTTATTGCATGGGATTAAGCTGCTTATAACAGGTCACATCCTTGGGACTAGTAAGAGAAGTTCAAAAGTAATCCAGAGATTGCAACTCACATTAAGCACAAAGCAGAGTCATCCCAACACACTGTAATTTCACCTAAAGTGTATCATGAAAGAGGAAACGGCCTTCAGCAATGCCACCTTAGCTGTAAAGAACTGAGTGACCAGCTCACATTTCTCAAAGGAAATGGTCCCTGGTTGAGGAGGAAGGATAGATTTTTAAGCCTGTCATGCTGTCCAGACTTTTACTTTCCGACATATGCTAAGTGCTTTACATTATGGAAATTGCTTACCCTTTAAAAGTAAAAAAATGGGATTTCTAAGACTGCTGTGTATTGCAAGGGCTTTCTCCTTTATACAATGTTATACAAATTAGGATTTGGTTTGTCTGAATTTGAAGATATGGGAGTATGTTAATAACATAGAGGGGGTGCAGTGGGGCTTGCACCCTTGGAAAAAGTGCTTTTGTGTCGGTGCACCATTAGATGTAATGTTATAAGTAATGTTCAAAGTTTGTGGGTTGTTTGCATTTCTAGCATTTGTGATGCATGATTTCATAACAGCATAACAGAGGCCAAGAAGTACCATAGACATCTTGCTTGACATAAGCCCTGACTTTTGTATGCATGAACTCTGAATGACCAGGCCACAGAGGCTCAACATTCTAAATTCATGCTTGTCTCTTCATCTCATGGTGTTTGGCATTAAACAAAAGGAGACATGGGATGAGGGTCAAACAATTCATAAAACAAGTAGATTCAGTGAGATTCTAATCCCATTATTATAAGTTTAAACCAACTCATCTGTACCACCTACAGGGTCATCAAAAGGGAATGATGAAAGGTAGGAATACACTGACCAGCAGTTACATCATGCACATTGCTGCAATTTCACCATTTCAAGAGCACTGTAGCTGTAATTGGAGTAAAACAGATGTGAACTGAATAAAGTAGGCATATGTCCAACACAACATTTGTACAAATAAATAGGAGGTGGACACAGCAAAACCAGGTCAAGACTACGAGTTTAACTAATGGTCATTGTTGCCTTGCCACTGGAAATATTAACATTTTGTTGGGAGTGGACTGCCTTCTTTTCTGATGCTCTGACTTTAGTCTTCACTCTCTGTCTGTCAAAGGAAAAATATACTTTAAAAATGATCAATAAATGGTAGGTTCAGGTTAAGGCACTTTAATCTTGCAGCAAGGAGACAAAAACGTGCTAATACAGAGTTTGTCTGACTAGAATCAGGAAATGCAAGCATTTTTATACAGTTTCCAATAAGACATTGCCTACCAAGCTGACGTAGTAAATCACAAGTTTTAACATCATCATTTTGTAGTGATTGTTTTTGCAAATTTCTGCTTGTACTATCAATTTTTGTGAGAAACTTCCTAAGAAAAACAACGTGGCCTTGGCTACCACCGGTTAGATATATGCAATGTTACCATTCAAGGTACTATGGCTAATTTGAACACAAATCAAGTATAGATTGCAGTTCATTTCTCCAACAGTCCTTTGTCTGTTTTATCTCTTCCTTCTGCAGCTGTGCGTGTTCTCATACTTCGAACAGAGCTAATTGTTCAAAATCATTACATTATAGAATATGGCATCGTTCATTCACTGCTTCCTGACCTAGCAGATAATCACCTGCTTCTCAAGTACATTTCCAAAAGGCATAAACATGAATTTTGCTGTGCTAGCAGTTACTAGGTCAGAGGGCATCTTGCAAGTTTCAGAAAGCACACTGCAGTTTCAAAAGCATCTTTTAGTCTCATATAAAACTAAGCTGTATATAAAATAGTGCATATAAAATAGAATGAAAAACGTGTTAACTCATTTAGTTTCTAATTAGCATTAAGCACACACATTAATACATATTTTTCTGACACCGTCGCATTTTGAAGCCTTGTGGCATTCATAATATCCCTCTAAGATCCTTTAGTTCCCATTAATAGTTTACATAGACTAACAGTCTCCTAAGTAAAGTTCCAGAATTACTTCACATGTAACTGTTTATCTGAATAATTAATCATATTCCTCAGTATTCAGAGTTTATGAAAAGGATATACTACTAAATCTGAGTAATGACCTGGCAAAATTCAGCATCCGCTTCAATTGGATGATCTCATTGCATATGCAGACCCACAGGAACACTTCAACCAGTATAGCAAATACAAACAAAACCAAAATACTGGTGATGGCACAAGGAACGAAACAATAACCAAACTTCTTAATACTGTACATTCCCACCATCCCATCACTATATTAGCAAAAGATGGTGAGGTGGGTGACCCCATCGCTATACCTTTCAACTGTTTAAAATATTTGTTATCAAACATAAAAAAATTGTTGCCCAATAACACAACCAACATTTCACAGTATAAATAAACCTGTTGGTTAGGGATGGTGGTGAATTTATTTAGAAAGTTTCTCACATATTCTATACCTAATTCATGTGGTATTGAAGTAAAAAGTGAAACAACATCTATTGTAAAAATAATATATTTGTCACACTTAAAATCAAAACTAGTGAGAAAGATTCTCAGTTTATCCAAGAAATCCCACAATTCCTTAATATGTGATTTAAGTCTTTGTGTTACTGGATTTAAAACAGCATCTAACACTAATGTAATTCCTTTGGTAATATAGTTTGGCGAAGAGACTATGGGTCGAAAAGGGTTTTTTTTTGGTCCTTGTGGATTTTTGGTATTCCAAACAAGGTCCCAAGAGTAAGTTTTTCTATCAAACAAAAATTATAAATGTCAACGTTTAGCTGCTTATTCATAAGATTATCATATAAAAAACATGCATTTTTTTACATTTACTTTGTATTTCAGCTAAACTAATCTGTTGATATTCTTCTGCATTACTTAACATGTTTAACATACTGTTAACATATTGGTCACTATTCATTACTACTAATCACCCTCCCTTGTCACTTTTCATTATTCTGAGTTTCTGATTATTTTCTATTTCCATCGAAGACTTTTTTCATCAGTTGTCATATTAAAATATTTATAACGTTTAATTTTTGCTAGTACTGCTATAATTTCAGTCTTACAGATGCCTTCAAACAGTTTCAATGTATGGTTAAAACAGGAAGGTTTTACAAACTTAGAAACACTGGTCTGCACATTATGTAATAAAAAATTCAAGTTTAACTTTCTAGTATATTGTTTCAGTTCCAACAAAGTTTGTACGCAGTCCACCCTTCTTGTGGGCATAAAATGAAGTCCAAGGGACAACGCTTTAATATGCACTGAAGTTAAATAAAAGTCTGATAAATTGAAAATACAAGCATTGTCATTACTGCTTGTATTTAATTGTCTGTTGATGATCTGGAAAGTGTTGACTCCCTGGTTCTTATGGCTCAGGTTTGCATCCCTCCCTTTTTGTTTTGAAATAAAAAAGTTTTAGGCTTAGCTCCATTCATTTCATTAAGTATCCCTTCATGATTAACTAAGCAATTATCAGTTTCCCTCACCAGTTCAATTCTTCTTAGGTTAGCTTCGTTTGAAGTACTGGATGTACTTATAGAATTGCCACAGGAACTACTCTGTACATTCTGCCCCCAAGGAATCATTGTAGCTGATTGGTTAAGAGAACTGTCAGTCATTGTTTTACTCATAGAAGCATTCAGGCAAAAATTACTGTTAGGAACAAAACTCTTCTTGTCATTGTTTTTATTTTAACCATAAAGTGAGAATTCCTAAGCAGCTATATCTCTCCCTAGCTTATTATGTTTACGTGTAATAATGGCTTGTTCATGTTGTTCAACATCATGAAGACAAGCAGAGTAATAAGCATTCTTACTGCTTTGATTATACAACAGCTGATCTAATTTCATATCAGCTCTTAAATTATTCATAATCTTTTTATTATTGTCTATTAACAATGCTAGCAATTTTAAGCCAGCCTGGTTGAAAAAATCAACCAGAACAACATAACAATAATTATAACAATATAAAAAAGTCAGTCACGTTAATTCCATTAAGGCATTTTAAAAATCTCAGTCCTTTAGGTACTATTTTCAGTTCAAGACATCTTTCCAGATATTTATTCTCCAAGTCCAATCTTCTATATTTTTTCTACAGTTTGAACATTTTATCACAGGATTCTTTGTATTCGTTATTAATTGTAGACATGGTGTTAAAGCTAGAATTAAAAAAATGGATCTTGTCTGCAATTTAGAGCTGAAGCAACATCCACATATTGAATATTTTCATGTTGTTCTTGTTCATGATTAATTAATTACCTGAGATACTGGCCACTGTAGTCTGGTACATTCAGTCTCAGTCTCTCTATCGTCTTCAGAACTGATAGCCACCTCTTCAGGTCTGCTGTTCATAGGTACCAATTTCGTTAAGGTTTTTTGAATGTCCAACAAAGTATTAAGCAAATGTTGAATAACATCAGAACTTCCGGTACCAGACTTAGCTAATAAGGTAGTATCCATCACAGTATCTGGAGCAGCCTCGGCCATGAAAAGCAAAACCATGAACCACAGGAACACTTCAACCAGTATAGTAAACACAAACAAAACCAAAATACTGGTGATGGCCAAGGAATGAAACAATAACCAAACTTCTTAATACTGTACATTCCCACCATCCCATCACTATATTAGTAAAAGATGGTGAGGCAGGTGACCCCATTGCTACACCTTTGAACTGTTTAAAATATTTGTTATTAAACAAAAAAAAAATTGTTGTCCAATAACACATGCGACATTTCACAGTATAAATTAACCTGTTGGTTAGGGATGGTGGTGAATTTATTTATAAAGTTTCTCACATATTCTATACATAATTCATGTGGTATTGAAGTAAAAAGTGAAACAACATCTATTGTAAAAATAATATGTTTGCCACTCTTAAAATAAGAAATAGTGAGAAAGATTCTCAGTTTATCCAAGAAGTCCCACAAATCTTTAATATATGATTATATAAACACACAAAGACTTAAACCATTTATCTCTAAATAAATTCACCACCATCCCTAACTAACAGGTCAATTTACACTGTGAAATGTTGGATATGTTATTGGACAACAATTTTTTTGTTTGAAAAATATTTTAAACAGTTGAAAGGTGTAGCGATGGGGTCTCATGCTATCACCATTATTTTGGTTTTGCGTATGCAGAATCCTTTACCTCCAAATTCCACGCACAGGTGAACAGCTGCATAGATGCATCTTTCCCCTCCAAAGTAAATGCAATGCCAAATTCAAAAATAAAACCCTGTGGTGGATTCCAAATGTAAACAGACTCTAGACTAGAAAAAAAAGCTCACTGCATGCAATACTAAATGTAATTCTGAAGATGTCAAAATGTTGTTGCTAAACATAACAAGGAACTCCTGTCCTTGATCAAATCAACCAAAGCTAAATATGTGGTAAAACAGCCTCTCAGGCAACAGACAGCCATAAGCCTTCTTTGTGCTAGAAACCTCAGAAATAATGTGCAGCATGACACAGAGCTAATACTAAATGTGCAGCATGACACAGAGCTAATACTAATATGCAGCATGACACAGAGCTAATACTAAATGTGCAGCATGACACAGAGCTAATACTAATGTGCAGCATGACACAGAGCTAATTCTAATGTGCAGCATGACACAGAGCTAATACTAAATGTGCAGCATGACACAGAGCTAATACTAATGTGCAGCGTGACACAGAGCTAATACTAATATGCAGCATGACACAGAGCTAATACTAAATGTGCAGCATGACACAGAGCTAATACTAATATGCAGCATGACACAGAGATAATACTAAATGTGCAGCATGACACAGAGATAATACTAAATGTGCAGCATGACACAGAGCTAATACTAAATGTGCAGCATGACACAGAGCTAATACTAATGTGCAGCGTGACACATAGCTAATACTAAATGTGCAGCATGACACAGAGCTAATACTAATGTGCAGCGTGACACAGAGCTAAAACTAAATGTGCAGCATGACACAGAGCTAATACTAATATGCAGCATGACACAGAGCTAATACTAAATGTGCAGCATGACACAGAGCTAATACTAATGTGCAGCATGACACAGAGCTAATTCTAATGTGCAGCATGACACAGAGCTAATACTAAATGTGCAGCATGACACAGAGCTAATACTAATGTGCAGCATGACACAGAGCTAATACTAAATGATATCACATACTCAGACCATGAGGACATAACCAATCTACTAGCATGTAAATTTCAATCTAACATCACCCCTCACTTCCCCCTACATTCTCAGATCACATACCTGCATTTACACCCTCCAAATCTCCCAGTAAAAGTCCTCAAAGCACTTTTCAAGGTCAAAAACACTACTTCTATTGGGTCAGATAACATACCATGCTGTCTACTCACCAGCCTGAAACAAGACATGTCAAACTCCCCCACAAATGCTATTCAGTATCAGCATCCAAACTGGCTTTGTGACAGAGGAATGGAGGACAGCAACGGTATCCCCCTGCACAAGGGTGGGGTGTCAACTGACCTGGATGGCTACAGACCCATAAATCTGACCAGTTTCATCTGAAAGGATATGGAGACGATCATCATGGGAATAATAAATAATGAAATAGGTAACCTACAAACTCTTGACCCAAGCCAGTTTGGTTATGTCAAGGCCAGATCCTGCCTGCTTAATTGACTTCTTCTTAAAGGTTACTGAATCAATGGATGAGTAAAAATAGTACACTCTACATATTTAGACCTCACAAAGGCATTTGACACCCTCTCACTCTCAGACATTGTTGATAAAGTCTAATCAATCAAACACAATGCACTGGAGAGACATGAACACCAAGGAGTGTGCATGCGCAAAATTACAACTACAAAATCCGAATGGATTTGCTTATTGTTTTAGTCATTTAATAAGTATAATTTATATAGATTCACTAGGACAGTACCAAGAGCATTGTGCACAACACACTGTATGATGTTGCAGTATTTAATGACATCATTAGCTGGCACCTTTCTTTTGAATAAACTTCAGAATTTTTTGATACAATTAGATGTTACTGATGAAGATGATGATAGCATCAAAACTGGTCTAACAGCTTTGTTATTCCTTTTCCTGCTTGGGATTCAGTAAAAGATTTGCACCATCTTATCCTGCACTTTTTTCTATCATGTTACGATGTAAATCGTTTGGATTTATTATTGAAAAAATCACCCAGCTAATGTTAATCTCTGTGTAATGCATTGGATAGCACATTGTCTCAGAAACAGAACACAGAAATTAGGGTAGGTGGCTCTACCTCCCCAAAAAGACCCATCACTAGTGTTGTTCCCCAGGGTTCAGTGCTTGGAACTATTTTCTTTGACATTTACATCTTGGATGTCAAAGCTAATGTTAAGGGTTTATGGCTGACCAAGTTTGCAGATGACTGCAAACTTGGTGCCATCATAAACTCTGCAGAGAGGACCAAGAACCTGCAAAAGGACCTTTCTCAAGCAAATAGCTGGTGTCCTAATGATGGGCTAAAATTACATTTCAAAAAATGTGTAATAGTCTCCTTTGGCAAGCATGACATTCCTTCTAAGTATCACATTGCCAACACACACCTGAAATTTGATCTAGTGGTTAGGGACTTGGCAACCTATGTGGACAGCAAACTATCCTTCAAGCACCATGTGTCCACTATTGCAAGAAAGTCAGTTTTCATTGTATATCTTTTTAGTAATGGTATGGTGTTTAGGTCCAGTGCAGTGTTGCTTCCACTGTATTTGTCACTTATTAGTCTGATCACTGAGTAGAATGTCCATTTGGTATGTACCTGCCCAAACTTTTAACACAACTTGAATGGCCACAATGGATTCCGCAAGAAAATCATGGGCTTAAATCATAAAAACTACAATGACCATATTAAAGCCTTATCTCTCCTCCCAGTATCATACAATAAACTGAGGGCTGATTTCTGCCTCATATATAAAGCCTCAACAGACCCTATTATCTCAGAACTACTGTATATCTGTAAGTCCAACAGTGGCATCAACACCTGCTCATGAGATCGTAATGCCTTCTGCAACATTAATAGAACACAATGGAAAGACAGATACATATCCAAGAGAATACCAATTCTTTGGGATCATCTTCTTTGCTGCGTAAAGTAATGTACTTCTGTTACTCTATTCAGACATTATCTGGATGAATGCACGGGAAACCACAAATTCATCCCTGGTTTAGATCCCTTGTTCCTTATGGATAAGGGTAATATGTAAATGTTGTGCCCAGCTCTGGGATATTTCACACTTAAATTACAAGGGTTAAAAACTTCATGGAAATGCAGTGTTAGACTTTTAAACATCTTCACAGATCAATAGCCTACTAAGTACCTATGAACCTATGAACCAATACCTAAATGCATGAGATACTCTTCTAACAGATGTTACTTCTAGAATGGTACAGTAATGATGAGCATGGACATCTATCATTTATATATATGCTAACACTGATTGTTTCACTGCAGTTATATATACCACTGTTAGTGGTCTCATGTGTATTTAATAATCTCAAACATTTGTTCTGTTGAGGAAGAACAATCTGACCTATCTCCATCATGATCAATGGTTAGGCTTCGGACATTGTAGTCTAGGTCTGGGAAACTGACTTACATCTTACCACCACAGTTGTCATGTTGCATAAACTTAGCTAGCAGCCTGACAGCATCACTGACATCCCTCATATTCGAAGAACATATCTGCTGACTGGTATTAATGTCTTTTCTTCTCCCTAAGAGAATGCAAGCAATGCTTCCTTTCAGGGACAGGAACTGCAAAACATTTGTTTTTTTAGCACAGGCAATTAAAGTAATTCACTAATTACTTTTACTTGTATTAATTCAATTACATTCAATTACATGAAGTGAATTAAGTGTAATTCACTAATTGTATAGTCTATTATTGTACTGAAGCTTTTCTCCTTCGACCTCTGCTGAGGAAGGGTCTTTTTAGGCCTAGTTGGACTAACCCAATAAACAATGGCTAATAAATAAATGCATGTGTACAGTGCATCTGCAGAGTCCTTATTAACTGATATTTGGTATGTGCACCCTGAATTAATTTCCAGTCATGTAAAGAATGGACTGAGAGTTTAATGTATCACAAGCAGTATACTAGTACCCAAAAATCGGGTCTATATTATGTTATTGAAAAGCCTTAATATTGAACAGCTTTTCATTGAATCATAAAAGTCTAAAGCTGAACATAGCAAAAACGCGAATGAGCGAATTCTTTCACTGGGAAAGAAACCGCTTGGCCATCCTTGTGAGTTTAACCTTTTTCCCACTGTAGTGCGATCTCGGAGTTGATATATTTAGTTAAGGGGGTGTAGGGGGCACAGCCCCCTGCATTGGGGGTGTGGGTGGTGAAACACCCCACTTGTAATGTTTAGATTAGTGTGTAATTGGTGGTAGGACTAGCAATTTCTTTCCAAGGAAAGAATTTGTTCATTCGCGTTTTCACTATTTTCACCTTTCAACTTTTACAGTTCAATTAAAATCCCGTTTGATATTACAGTTTTTTGATAAGGTAATATAGACCCCAAAAATCACCCCCCCCCCTCAAAAAAAGGACATGCAACAAGATGTAAAAAGTGTATGTTGATTCCAGGAGTGACATTGTTTTGTGTGTGTGTGTGTGTGTGTGTGTGTGTGTGTGTGTGTGTGTGTGTGTGTGTGTGTGTGTGTGTGTGTGTGTGTGTGTGTGTGTGTGTGTGTGTGTGTGTGTGTGTGTGTGGTATTGTGGTGGTAATGGGGGGCCGCAGGAACTCATTAATGTCACACCTAGAATGCCAATGCTGGATATCACATTAAGTGTGGAACAGCACTCATCTATAATTAACCCAAAATACAGAGTACAGTGATATTTACTTGTTTGCGTCACTGAAATCTAAATGGATTTTAATGTAGAACATATGCTTTTCTTTGCTGTTGTGGCTGGGGAATTAGTATACAGCAGTGAAGGGTGGGTGTGGGGGTATCATATCAATGCCTAGATTATATGGTTTTGTCTAATTCATGTATGCCTGCCAGTGACGTCACTTCCAAATGCTTCACAAAATTGCGCCAGTATAGGGCAAAGAAACAAGAGTGGTGGGAAGTTAAGTTATAAAACATTTTAAAACCTAATATAGAGATATAAACACATTCTGGCATTTGAACTTATTATGATATCCATCTTTGTTAAATCTTACAAATGTTATCTGTCCTTCATATGACAGGAATACAGCCCATACTTTTAACATAGAAAATGCTACATTATATAATGACTGCCGATTAGTATTCCAAAACATGCATGCTGACTGGCCAGCCCAACCAGCGTGCCCATTGTAAATCTGACATATACTAATGGAAAAAGGTCCAGTTGCCTGGACTTTTTCCATTAGTATAAGTCTTGATTTTTATTTGTTTGTGTTAGGTAGAAATGGAGAATGGAATATCTCTGTTACTGTAATCTCGCTATGTTATACGTTTAACATGGCAAGATATCTTAAAAAAAGACCAGTGGAGATCTTCCTTTCTCTGTTGCTTTTTTTAAAGATATCTCGCTATGTTAAACTCGTTTAACAGAACGAGACAGCTTTAAAAAAGCAACAGAGATCTTCCTTTCTCCATTGCTTCCTATATACAATTCTGATGTACTGTGTAAGCATACCAGTATATCAGAAAAAGCCCCAGGATAGCGGAAAACTGTGGAAGGGCAACACACAGGTATTATACAAAAGCATTATTTAAGAAAAGTATTTTTCTTAAATAATGTCATTGTATAATCGCAATCATCCACATCTGGTTGTGGGTAATGCTAGATTTACCCACGGTTGTCTTTGTTTGGTCACTCGTGCTTCGCCCTCATGATCAAACCACACCAACCATGGGTAACTCTAGCATTACCCACACCCAGACATGGGTTATTGCTTAACTGAAACATGGCAAATATGAAACTCTTAATCATCCTCTTGTGGAATACATTTTAAGAAAATATTCTAGCAGTATAAATTATTTTAAACAGGATCTAGATTTGAAAACCTGTTAAAAAAACTATGCCTCTATTTATAGTTATACTAAGTTCATAAAGAAAAGGTCCTAATTATTGAACACAAGCTCATTGGCAGTCTGATTCATTAAGTTTGTTCTCCTTCCACTGATGTGGTGCAACTCTGTACAATGATTATATTAGTGGAGTAGGTGTGATGTGAAGTCCTCACAAATGGATTTAGGGGTATCGATGGAAAAGTCTGAAATGTACCATTTTAATCCAGGCAAACTCAAGGCATTGAAATATTTATGAGTTCAGTCCTGATAGCTAGAATGACATATATTCAAAGAGGGGTTGCCAACTTAGAAATTATTCTTTCTATAAATCTAACCACAAATGGCACAACACAAAATGAATGACAGCATGGACACTTATGCAAGAATAGTGCTATATTGTTAGATATGTTTTAGTGTTTTGTGCAGAATGGTGACAAGTAAACATGCTCACTATAGCACTCACTTCAAAGCATTTATTTATTTATTTATTTATTTATTTATTCTATCATAAGAACACCATGTAATATAGTTCAAAAAAGTGTAAATGGTAAGGATTCCAGTAATCTTAGTTTTTAAATGATTTTTGATGAAACTATAATACAGCAACATTTTATAAACAGCCAGGCTGCAGCCAGTAGTCTGACATGCTAACACTTCATGTGAACACTAATACTTAATTCAGGATGTTAAAAGAACCCTCCTACAACTGTTAATCAGGTATAAATAGTTAATGGAGTTTTCAGAAGCATTTATGATATCCAGCTCACACAAATCAAGCAGTACATTCATTTGTTCAGTATTATTCCACTGTGTACTGACAGTCAGACCCTTAGGATCATGATAACTAGATGTGATAAGATTACAAGGAAAAAACAGCTGTTACTGGAATAGAAGGACCAGGGTTAGTGTGAATATTTAAAGACATCATTAACCTTAAAGAACATAACTGCACAAGTAAGCTGATATTTCATTTATGTTTAGCTTGACGAAAACTGCAGTTAACAGCAGCATCTCATAAAAAATATAAATATTTTAATATAATTAAGAGAAAAAGCAGCAACATCTCCTTTGGTGCAAGTGGAAAGTTTTCTTATATGAGCTCATGTAGTTCTTGTAAGGTGGGTGCATTTAATGTTTAAAGAAATGTGCTGTGTTTGTGGAAGTTCTTCTTTTCTTCAACACCTATTACTAAGACAGGTTAAATATCTTGCTGTCATATTAATTGTCACTGTTTTGTAGAGTTAGTCTTTCAAATGTGTTATATTTGAATACTCTGATTAATTTACATTTGATACACTTGATTAATCTACAAGAGTACTCGGTGCCAGTGTCTTAATGTACTTGTTATTATTAAATTAAATATTAAAAAAGTAAGCAGCAGCAAAGTCATGTAAATCAGAACACATGGATATCAAGCAGATTACAAAAGGATTTGGGCAAAGCAAAGTTGATGGTGATGTTTAGTTCCAAAGCTAAAATGGAAATAAGCTAGCCCAAGTATATTTAAAACTGAACCTCTGTTTAACAAGTGGAAACAATTTATATATATATATATATATATATATATATATATATGTATATATATATATATATATATATATATATATATATATATGTATATATATATATATATATATATATATAGATATATATATATATGGGTCTAGGTTACAACGTCGACAGATGGGAAGACCGACAGCGAAATCACCGACGCGAGAAGATCGACGGATGAAAACACCGACGCGGAGAACACCGATATGGGGAAAGGATGTGTAGGTATGCGGTAGTGACGGAAGTTAGGGTGCGAGTAAGGTAAGTGTGCGATGTTGGCAGTCTGTAGGGGTAGGGGTGGGTTAAGTGAGTTAGGGTTAGGGCGCGAGTTAGGTAAGGGTGCAGTAGTGAATGTTTTGGGTTGGGGCGGGTTAAGTGAGTTAGGGTTAGGGCGCGAGTTAGGTAAGGGTGCAGTAGTGAATGTTTTGGGTTAGGGGCGGGTTAAGTGAGTTAGGGTTAGGGTGCGAGTTAGGTAAGGGTGCAGTAGTGAATGTTTTGGGTTAGGGGCGGGTTAAGTGAGTTAGGGTTAGGGCGAGGGTTAGGTAAGGGTGCAGTAGTGAATTTGTTTGGGTTAGGGGCGGGTTAAGTGAGTTAGGGTCAGGGAGCGGGTTAGCTTAGTGTGCGATAGTGACAGACCTTAGGGTTAGGGTTTCGGTTAGGGTAGTGGATAGTTGTGTATGTAAAGTTTAGTGTTTGTTTGTTAGGATTTAGGTGTGCTTGTGTTGTGTGTGTGGTTTTTGGTCAGGGAATTTGTTTTGTTTATTGGTTGTTGTGATGATGTGTTGAGTGTGTGTGGTGTCGTGTTTGTGAGCTGTCGATGATGTGGTGTCGGTGATGTAGTTGTCGATGTTGTGTGCTGTTGGTGTTATAACCTAGAACCATATATATATATATATATATATATATATATGTATATATATATATATATATATATATATATATATATATATATATATATATATATGTATATAAACACAGACACACATATTTTTTTTTTCAGTTTCCAAAATTTCTTTACTTAGAAATGAAGCACTGTAAGCACCCTGAAGTTCAGTTAGCTTAACCCGGCAGATAGTGGGTAGGGTCCAACTATTCAGGTCAAAACAACTAGAAAAATATGAAAGACTAGCCTTTTGAACTATTCAAGCTAAGCTAAAACACCAAGCAGTAGTAGTAGTAAGAAATATTTGTAAATTAAACACCAAACAGTAGTAAAAAATCTTGTTGCAATCAAAATTTCTTCACTTTTGTAAATAAAAACAGCTTCACATTTTTTGTACCAAAACAGCAAATCTTCATGTTGCGATTAAAAATATCTTCCCTCCTAAGTAGCAAAACGACAAAACTTTATTGGGTGAAATTTATAAAAATCGGCTGATAAGTGCTGTGCTTATGTAAAGAAACTAGAAATAAATCTTGTGTTTATACATATTTCAAAAACAAAGAAAAACATCAGCATTTTATTTCATTCCATAGAAAAGTAAACATATAATTGTGATTGGTTAAAACTTTAAATATCTCTTAAAGTATTTATTAGAATATAGATGGTTTTAATAATCCAATGGTTATCTTGCATCTAGCTTCTGTGTGATTGAATGGAGTGTTTGCAGCCAGGAAATTCAGTAGTAAAATTTGACTGAGAGAACTTTGAAAAACTGGTGTGCTATAAAACTTATAAATGAACTTATGAGGATATAGTAATAGGGGTCTGTGTGCTTGGTGTTTTTAGATACATAAATGTGTACCCTTAGGTGTTAACCAACTAATCAACTCTGCAGGCTAACATGTCTAAAACACAAACTACACTATAAACTGTCTCTATGATAGGACAGAGAAACTGTACGTGGGAAATAGGCAAGTAAAATCTGACTGGGTAAAAAACTGAAATGCTGTTCTACAATGGGTCTCACAACAAACACAAGTGAGGCCTTTGTAATTTGGGTTATGTGCGATTGGTATTTTTTATATAGAAACTAAATGTTGTTCTTGTTAGTTTACAGCAGATTATCAGTTAAATAACAGTATTTTTAAATAAATAGGAGAGTTTAAATAAGGAAAACAACCCCATGTAAAAATGTCTCTATATATTAAAAATTAACGTAGCTTGTCTGCAGCACTACTTTTGCTCATTCTTCTTTAGATCCGCCTCTCAGGGGGACCCTTTTAATTTGAAACAACACTTTTTTATGCACAGAAGTACAATAACAAATAACCAATTAATAATTATAAATTAATAATAAATAATTCTATAAATCTCCACCAAAGTCAAATTTAAACAGGAGAGTTCAGCTGTCAATAATAAGTATGGTGATGGAGTCCCCTAAGATTGAGAACACTGATGATGGAATTCTGAGTGTTAAGTCCAGGTGGTTTACATGCTTCTAGTCTGATCTGCCATTCTAATTCACATTTTTCCAGTCTGTCATTTAATGATCCTTGTAGTTCTTCTTTTGATATGTGATCTAAAATATGAAATCAGAATGTCTTGTGTCCAGGCTGATCTTGGTTGCGTTTAGCTAGTGCATTGTTGTTGTTGCTGTACCATATATCTGTAAGGTGTCTAGCAATTCTGGTTTTAAGCCTGTTGACAGTTTTCCCGATATAGAAGGCAGGACATTCGGTGCATTGGACCCTGTAAACTACTGATTCTGAACTGCAATTCACAATTTCTTGGCTGTGATAGTAGTGGTCAGTGTTAGGGCAGTGGAAACCTGTCCTGCTGCTTATGTGCTTACAGTAACTGCAGTTGGAAGATTCACAAGGGAATGCACCCTTTGGAAAGTTGAGTTGGTCCATGGTTGTTCTGCTCATTTTTTCAAAAACATGTCTGATATTCCTTTTTCTCCAAATGTTGAAACTAGGTTTTACTGATAGTATATTGTTTAATGTTAGGTTATTCTTGAGAATACTCTAGTTGTCCTTAATGAGGTCCATTATAACTCTGCATTCAGTTTAGTAAGTAACCATCATGAAGATCAAAACCAATACAAGGGAGGAAAAGTGCCCAAACAGTAACCAATAAATCCCCCAAATCACTAGGATAGCTATTTCCACTGCAAACCTGAATGTTTATTCACATAGACACAGTTGGTGCTGTGTCTATGTAAATAAACATTGTGGTTTACAGTGGAAACAGCTATCTGAGTGCTTTTTGGGATTTATTGGTAACCATCATGAAGATGTCTTCATATCCCTCATTGTGGTTTCTTCTCCTGTTAGTTCTGTGGCTGTTGAATCAGGGTTGGTGTTTTTTTGGAGGGAGATAGGTTCAAGCATCCTGAAGACAAACTTTTTACTGTAACCACGGTTGAGGAAATCTTTCTCTTAAGTTCACTATGTTGATGGTGAAATCCCTTAGTTCCTTCAGTATTCTCACAGTCCTGAGGCCCTGGGATTTAATTACATTCTCCTTAGTCTGGAAAGGATGCACACTGTCCCAGTGCAATAGTAACTTTACTCTGGTGGGTTTTTGGTATAGGTTATTTGAGAGCCAGTCAGAGCCTTCTGGTTTTGATATCATGAGGTCTAAGAAATTAGCACTGTCTTTGTTGTGGGAAGTTGTGAAGTTCAAGAAATTTGTGGTGTTCCCAATGTAGCTGAACAATTCCAGTAACCTTGCCTCTGTACTGTTCCACATAATAAAAATGTCATCTATGTATCAGAAATAACAACCCATGTGCTGGTAGAAGGGAGAGTTGTATATGTGTTCTCTCTCCCATTTTTCTAGGGCAGATTTAGCTAGGCTGGGAGCCATAGCTGCCCCCATAGCAATACTCCATTTTTGGCTGTAGAAAGATTTGTTAAAATGAAAAAAGTTGTTGCTTAGCAGAACATGGAGGAGTCTGCTAATAGCTTATGTCTCGATATTCACCCTGCCTAGTGATCCCTGAAGGATTCCATTACTGCTTGAATGTAATAGTCACGTGAAAGAACTGTGTAGAATCTTAGGAATCTCCATCACCATGCTTATTATTGGCAGCTTAACACTCCTGTTTTAATTTGACTTTGGTAGAGATTTATACAATTATTTATTATTAATTTTTAATTATTAATTGGTTATTAGTTATTGTACTCCGGTGCACAAAAAGTTTTGTTTCGAATTAAAAGCTTCCACCTGACAGATAGATCTTAGAAGCATGAGCAAAAGTACAGAGACATTTTTAAGTGAAGGGCGGCCACGGTGGTGCAGCGGTTAGCGTTGCCGCCTCACAGCAAGAGGTTCTCCGGATCGATCCTTGGCTGGGTTGCCTTCTGTGCGGAGTTGGCATGTCTTCCCTGTGGTCGTGTGGGTTTCCTTCAGGTGCTTCAGTTTCCTCCCATATCCCAAAGACATGCTGTAAGTGGATTGGACACTCTAAATTGGCCCTAGGTATGAATGCGTGTGTGTGTGTGTGTGTGCCTTCTGTGGAAGGTTGGGCGCGGGGCTGGCAACTCGACACCGTAATGCTCCACTGCCAATCATGAGTGGGCATGTGATCCGCTGTGGTGATCCCTAACCAGGAAAAGCCAAAAGAAGAAGAAGAAGAGACATTTTTAAGTGAGGTTGCTTTCTTTATTTAAATTCTCCTTTTTATTTATTTTTTTAAATGACTGTTATTTCACTGATAATCTGCTGTACACCAACAAGAAAAACATTTAGTTTCTATATAAAATATGCCAGTCACACATAACCTAAATTATGAAGTCCTCACTGGTGTTTGTTATAAGACCCATAGCAGACCAGCATTTCAATTTTTTACCCAGCCATATTTTACTTCCTGATTTCCCGCATACATTTTCTCTATCCAGTCACACAGACAATGGTTAATGTTGTATATGCTTTAGACAAGTTAGCCTACATAGTTGATTAGTTAGTAGTTTAATATCTAATGTTGCACATTTATGTGTCTATAAAAATCACTAAACACACAGACCCCAATTACTATATCCTCATGAGTGCATTTATTAAGTCTCATAGCACACCAGTTTTTCAAAGTTCCCTCATTCAAGCTTTACTACTGAATTTCCTGGCTGCAAACACTCCATGCAATCACACAGAAGCTGAAAGCAAGATAACTACTGGAATATTAAAACCACCTATATTCTGATATATATTCTAAGAGATATTCAAGTTTTAACCAATCACAATTATTTGTTTATGTTTCTATAGAATTAAAAAGAATGTTGATTTTTTTCTTTGTTTTTGAAATATGTATAAGCACAAGATTTATTTCTAGATCTGAAGTAGGCATTTCATTTGTCAGCAACCTTTGGGTCTTGGATCCAAACTCGGATCCGAGCCGGCAACTTATTTCATAGCTTAGAGATTTGAGCTCCTAGCTCCTCCCCTTACCCATAATCCCCTGCCAACCCTGACTGACCTCAGATCTAGTTTGCCGCTCTTGCATACGCTTCTAGATTCCTGAGCTCCTGACATGTGGTAGTTAAGTGACAGTTTTTTGTTAAAAAAATACTTATTTCTCACTTTATTTAACTGTTTGTGTGTGGTTAGGTTCCCTTTTTAGTGTGGACTGAGGTAGTTTAGTTTTAAATCTTTTTTTGTTGTTTAAAAAAAAAAAAAAAAAAAAAAAAAAAAAAAAAAAAAAACTATGGCCCCAAAGCCTCCGACATAGGTAGATCTCGAAGAGGCCACCGAGGCAGGCCGGGATTGCCACCTCGATGACCTCGACGGAGATCGGGTCTCCTCCTCCTCAGGTCCCAAAGAAAAGCAGGGGGGTCGGAGCTGAGGAGGAGGAGACTTGGAAGCCGTGGAGGGAGAAGCCCGCTTAGCTGGTGGGGCCGAAGCGGAGGCCTCGGCCCGCCGCTTGTGGTGCTTCTCCCTCCTTTTCTCCCTCCTGGCCTCCTTCTCATCCAGCGCTTTAGTGGGAGTTTTTGTCCCGGCCGGGGGGAGGGAGGCAGGAGTGGCCACCACCGAGGACTGGGGTGGTGCCACGGGAGTACTGGAGGCCGAAGCAGGATCCGGGGGCAAAAGTCCCGCCAGGATCAGCTTCGACCTACAGTCTTTCAGTGCCCTGGGGTTGACCCTGCACAAATAGAACACCCAGAGGAGAGGTGTTCAAGCCCAAGGCACTGAACACACCGAGTGTGGCCATCCGCCGGTGAAAGCTTATGGCCACACCCAGTGCACTTTGAGAAAATAAGCTTTGGGGCCTCCGACATAGTTTTTTTTTTTTTTTTTTTAAACAACAAAAAAAGATTTAAAACTAAACTACCTCACACAGACCAGGCCCCAACACACAACAGTCCACACACACACTACGCACCAGCGAAGGAGGGGGAGGAATTACTCTAAAAAGGGAACCTAACCACACACAAACAGTTAACTACAAATAACAAGCGAGAAATAAGTATTTTTTTAACAAAAAACTGTCACTTAACTGCCACATGTCAGGAGCTCAGGAATCTAGAAGCGTACGCAAGAGCAGCAAACTAGATCTGAGGTCCGTCAGGGTTGGCAGGGGATTATGGGTAAGGGGAGGAGCTAGGAGCTCGGATCTCTAAGCTATGAAATAAGTTGCCGACTCGGATCCGAGTTCGGATCCAAGACCCAAAGGTTGCAGACAAATGAAGTCACCTACTCAGATGGAACGTTATGGTGAGTACATAACTTCTTATTTCTTTACATAAGTACAGCACTTATCTGCTGAGTTTCACCCAATAAAAATTTGTTGTTTTGCTACTAAGAAGTAAAGCTATTTTTAATCTCAACAAAAAGATTTGTTGTTTTGCTATGAAGAATATGAAGCTGTTTTTTATTTGCAAAAGTGAAGAAATTTAGGACACAACAAAATTTTCTACTACTGTTTGGTGTTTAATATGCAAATGTTTATACTTGGTTATTTCAGGTCCTAGTATATTTCCAAAAGTATAAAAGCACGAGACAACCACATTTAACAAATTATGAAACAGGATTAGAAATATTTACATTCTTCAAATACTTTGTTTAATAATATTTCATACTGTTCATAAAAACTGAGGCCAAGTTAGGGAAGAGCACACTTAAAAAAATTGATAGGACAATTACTCTGTAAATTGAAGATTTCTAATATTTACTTGTGTGATGTCTTGGAATCTCCCATTGGGAGACATGTGATGTCTGAACCAAAAATTAATTAGTACAATTAAAAAGATCACTTTAAAAATATTTCTTTAGCCCTTTTGCAAATACGTTAACAGAGTAGATGTATATTTAACAAACTCATTACTTCATTTGTTTTTCTAATTCTCGTTAAGGCTTGACATGCTAAGTGATTGTAATTACTTCATATTGTCATATTGCATTTCCTTTTCTTTAGCAAGTTGCATTAAATTTGAGTTCTCACGATGAAAGATCTTGTTTTTTGTTTTTTTGTTTTTTTTTTTTTTTACAGAAAAAAACATATTTCTATAATCCGTCAGTACTCTTTATGAACAGAATGTAAGTTACTAAATCAAAGTGCATTCAACCCATTCTGTCAGCTGCCCAGTCTCACTCTTATCAAGTGTTAGTTAAATTAATTTCTCTCATGCTGATTTATACAGCTAGAACAACCGAGAATGAAGAATAATATAATACAACCAGAAAAGTAACTGTAACTTTCATTTTACCATTAACAAACACAAGGCAGGGTTAAGTGTAGGTAAGCTCTCAATCAGCCATAGTTTTTGGTAAAGCCCTAGCTGCCAGCTGATGCCTAGTGATATATTCTAATGCTGATACATTCTAGGTGTCTGCTTCTCCCTGAACCAATTTCCAAAAGGGCCCATAGCCTAACAGTTCCTTTCTTTACTGGGAGACAGTTCCTTAGCTCCTGAGCTCGTAAAGCATCTGCTAGCATAATCACTTATTTTCTTGTGGACCTTAACAGGGTCTTCCAGTTTCTTGCTATTGCCTTCTTCACAAGAAGGACCACCACCTATATTTGGGACTGTTTTTCTAGGAGATTTTCAGTGTTTCTCAGTTGTTCCCAGTAAAAACAGATTTAGATAGAGGTAGAAATTTGTTGTTAATCCTACTCAATAGTTCCGCTAGAATAGATCCTTCCTGAACTGGGCTAAGGCCTCACACTCTCAAATAATATGCTTCCATGTCTTCTGTCGGGTAGCACCAATGATTTGGATTAGAACCCTGAAAACTTTTAGAGAGTCTGCCAGGGTATAGAAAAAGTTGTACTGGAATTTTCCCCCAAAATCTGATATTTCCTGGACTAGGTAGCAACTCATGGAAGGTATGCATTTATTTCCCATAACTTATCACTAATTTCTATATTCAGCAACCTCATACATTTTCTTTTTTCTGCTGTCACTATATACACTTTCAGAATGTCAAGATTACTTGCTGCTCCACTTATCAGCCCCTATGTCTTAGCAGACCATCCCATATTTTATCATTGAGGGCCACTTATCCTCTTTGTATTGTGACCTTTTGGTGGATATTAGCTGTCTCTTTACCCTTTTATACAGTAAACTCAGTCTAGTTGTGAGTCCAAACCTAGCCCAGGTTGATTCCCTGCTAACTGACTGATCACAGTCTATTAGATGATGTCAATATTTAAGCTCATTATGCTCCTTAGTCCAATACCAGCCAGCCAAGTGTACCGCTCAACTTCTTAGCACAAGAAATCTGGACAAAGCCTAAAATAACAGGGGGTCAAAGACCCGAAAATAGGGACAGATTTTAAATATTGCTCTTATAAACTTTGAAAGTTGATAGAATAATATGTTCTGTGTTATCATGCATTTTCTAAAGGATATGAAGTCTGAAACTGAAATGTATGCCATTATTTTGTGACTTCAGACCTCAGTGATTTGCCAGAAAAAACACAAATTTTATGAGGAACAGAAAAAAATATGAGGCAAAAATCTGGACAGTTGAGAGGTATGCAGCCAAGTGTATCTATGGCATTCCTCTGTGGAGCAACCAATAAGCAGGAGGTCTAGTTTCCATGAATCCAAGTGCTTTTGTTTAAATACTTTAATTAGTCTTTTTTAAAGTCCTGAATTGGGGAGATATAAAGGCTATTTCTTTCTTCCACCATGAGTCCCAGGAGATCACTTGTCCTCAGTTTTGAGTCTCTCTCTCTATTATCATATCTTTACACCGACATGGTACCCACTATCTAGACATGTAGCATAAAAAGACAGCTGTGAGTCCAAGTCATAACTAAAAATGCCTGCCACATGCTCCTAGGTCATCCATATCCTTAGGTAGGATTAACTTGTCCCACCCTTGGCTTACTGCCCTGTCAAATAAATTATCTTATCCATTTCTCTATTATTTTTATATCTTAAGGGCTATCGGCCACCAGAAGGCTTGAGAATAGGGTAAAACATGGGAAAGAAAACACCAGTAGAGGACCTGAATGCTCTGATTTGTATCAAGATTCAGTCTATTCCATTCCTGTAAATTTCTATGTATTTTCTCCTTTATCCTAGCTATCATTAACTACCCAGAATCTGTTGTCTGTCTCTCTCTCTCTCTCTCGAGACCCACTCCTAAGTATTCTATTATACTATCTTTTCTTGTATCCAGAGGCTGAGGTAGTAACTCACTGATTCCGTAATGTTAAACCTGTGTTGTCTGTATGTTAAATTTGTACGCAATGATTTTTGCAAATTCTTCTATGAGCTCCCATAACATTATTAAGTCCTCTTTAGGGAGGGTCATAGTTATCAAGATATCATCAGCTAAAAAAGGGAGATCTTTAATTATAAGTTATTGCACTTATAACCTCTGATTGCTAATGCTTTGATTCTTCCTGCTAAATGCTCTATATAAATCAGAAACAGACCAGCAGATAGGGGACAATCTTACCTTGTACCCATTGTAATGCTGAATTCTTCTGATATACATGCTCTCACCTTCATCTTCATTCTAGAAACAGTTACATATATCTATCTATCTATCTATCTATCTATCTATCTATCTATCTATCTATCTATTTATCTATCTATATGCAAGGAGGTTTAATCACAGTAGAGGAAAGTACATTGCCTTCAAAGCAGCAAAAAGACAGGTTTATTCAACCCGATCAAATACTTTCTCAGTAACCAGACGCATTTGCATCTTGCATTATCATAACAGTTATAACTGGGTTATCTGAGGTTCACCTACCTCTAACAGGGTCTGTTTGGTCATGGTGGATGAATCTGCGGAGTATCCTGTTTAATCTCACAGCCACGATAGTCATGAATAGCTTATATTCATAGTTTAACAAAGATATAGGATAACAGGAAGAAGGCAATTTAGGAATTTTCCTCTCCATATGTCTTGGAGAATTACTGCTGATTTCCGCATGTCAGTATCCTGCCCTTTAGCAATACCTGGTTAAACAGTGTCATCCAGATGCCTAACATCTCATTCTCATCACTTCCTATACATCTGTCGGAAGGCTGTCTGATCCTGGAGATTTACATTTAGGGGCCATACTCAGGGCTCCATTAACTTATGCCATGATGATCTCCTTGGTAAGTCCAGCTGTCTCCTCCTGTGTAAGATGCCTAAGTGTTACTTTCTTCAAATAGGCATGCACCTCTTTTTTGCACAGTTCACGCCCCTTGTACTTCAGCTCTTGCCGTGTATTTATCCTTTTCTGAAAACCTCTTCTTAACTGTACTTTTTCTAACTTCACCTTACCACTGCCTTAGCATCTCTCTCCTCTGGATTTCCCGCTGCTTATCTGAATTATGTATGCAAGGTGATTTTTGAGAGTCACTTTACTCCATTCCTATCCCTTTGCGGTTAATGGTTCTCCTTAAAGAAAGACTTTCTCAATCTGCCTCATAATTTTTTTCCTGTACTTCTCATTTTCTAGTTTGATGGGAATCTCCAGTGTTGAGGAAATACCTCTTAACTCTACAGATTTTCACAGAATGTCCAGCTTTTTGCCTCATATTTTTCGTCTGTTCCTCATAAAACTTATGATTTTGCTGGATTTTTTGTGACAAATCAGCAAGGAATTAATTCACTAAATAATGACAGCCATTTGAGTTTCAGAATTCATATCCTTCAGAAAATGCATAGTAACACAAGACATTTGATTCTAACAACTTTCTAAGTTTATAAGAGTGAGATTTAAAATGTGTCCTTATTTTTGAGGCTTTTTTCCCCCATTATTTCTGGCTTTGTCTAATTTTTTTTTTGCTAAGAGGTTGAAAGCTATGGTTGAATATGAAATATTGTAATCAATTAGCTAAACCAAATAAAGATGCAACTTATGTTTTTTACAACTACATCAACATTTTGCAATATTATGCCATTGCAGTGACTAAATTAGTATTAGCTTGTTTATCCAAAATAAATGGCCTACACATTTTATTTAAATAGTAGTAATGTACTGGGTACTTTCAAATCTTTCACATTGTCACATGACAGAATAAGCATCAAACTTAGTCAAACTAATCAAGACTGCTGAAATGTTATTGTTCTAATTAATATTACTGTTAACTACCAACTACTGCAATCTGAATCAATGATACCAGAATGAGAAAATAAATCAAATTGTATTGCCCATTTTGTATAAATATTTATAGAATTAAAAGTTATTTTAATATCAGGCTAAAAAGGTTAACAACATTAGTTGATATTTCAACAGTTAAGTTCTACCTGCTGCAAATGGACCTTTTGCATGATTATGGGGCAGAAGGCTGTAGTCATTCTAATGGGTGATTACATAGCTTACAAGGAACAACAGAGTCAGTTAGGTAAGAACAATTACTGGTATTTTTCAAATTTACTTGAAACGGATCACGGCCTTTTTTTTGCTTCATTCTACCTTGGAAGGACTGTATCACCCATTTCTTATGCCACAGACTTCACAAGATAAATTCATAATAAATTTGTCAACTTCCCCTGCGATATTTGAAACATTAGCATAATTAATATTAATTAAAGAATTCCATTTCAAACTGCTTTTACTCCATGCATAAACGTTAGATACTTCCATTGAGTAAGAATCTAGAAAATGATATAAAGACCTTGCCAAATCTGAATTAACACATCACAATACAGGACCTGACATATTAACCAATCTTCCTGTAGTTTTTCATTTGTAATACTCCTTTGGAGAGAATAAGTGCCTTAATAGTAGATTTGTTAATGTATTGATAATGCTCTTCTCTGTGACAGTATTCCTTTTTAGTTCCCATAACTGTATACAAAATGAGACGTTTATATGTCTTTTTTTCAGTTTTCTTGTATTCTGTCCAATGTACCAAATGCTTGCCCAACTCATAGTAACAAAAGGGTACTGTCTCCTAGATAATTATGACAGTTCTCAGTAGGTAGGCAACAAAGGCAACACTCTCCATTTCCTACATGGAGACAATTCATTAGCAGTCCTTTTTAATCTTTTATCAAACTATTGTAACAGGACATCCATTTGAAAGCATTAACATGTATAACAAGTCCCTTCACTACCATATTATCTGTGCAATTTTTTTCAATAGAGCAAACGAGACGCTGACAGACAGGTTTAGAATAAAGCTTTGTTATATACTGTATTGGGAAATTAAGTAAAACAACCACCTACCACATTTGTATCATTCAGTCTGTGCACTGAAACTGCCAAAGGTAATTGTAAGTTAACCACATTACGTGAAATCCACTTGCTGTGTTATTAATTTATTCATTCACTTTCTGATTACTAGCTTTATCTAGTTCAGGGTTATGGACAAGCCAATTTGTCCCAGCAGTCACTGGTCACAAGACAAAGAAACTAATCCCACATATAGTGCCAGCTAATCACAGGAAACATGCAACAATCACTCATCCCCAGAATGTGCACCTATGGACAAATTTATGGATCTCAAATCTGCCTTTGGCATCTGTTTGAGACATAAGAGTAACTGGAGTGCCAAGCAAAATCCCATATGGACATTTAAAGGCCGTATGGACTCTAGATACGAGGCACCTCAGCAGAGAACTGAACTGGTGAACCAAATACAGTGAGGCAGCAATGCCAACTGCTGCAAGACTATAGTCTATCTCTAATAAGTTAATATACAACTGCTCAAACTGAACATTAAAGATAGGGAAAATATTCAACTATGCAGTAGAAGTCATTTCTATAGCTGCACCTGATAAATAGAGAACATCTCAGAAAGAGGGGTTTATATAACTCATGTATAATGGCACAAGGGGGGAGAAGCACATGATCAGTGTTTTATATGTTAAAATGCTGTCATCATGCTGTACACCAGGCATTTCATGACATATCTCAAGCACATATAGCAAACATACTTAAACAGTTTTTCTGAGGCCATTTTTGGCAAAAACAGTGACACATCAGTCAGTGTTGTTGCCCCTCACAGCTTTCATTTCTCTGGTTCAGTTCACAGTTGTGTTGCCTTCTGTGTAGAATATGCATGTCCTCACTGCACCTGCTTTGGTTTTCACAGGTTGTTGCAGTTCTCGCTAATATCTAAAAGACATATCATGAGGGGTAATTGCTAATCTTCTAAACTGGCATGAATGACAGAGTGAGTGAATGTATATCCCCTGTGATGGACTAGCATGCCATCTGGAAGAGTTTGTTAGCAAGTATAGATACCAGGTCAGATACCAGGATCCTTATGATCCTGAACATGAGTAGAGATGAAATGAATGAATGAATGAATATCTCATTTCTGTTACAGAGTTACCCATTATGAAAACATAGTTGTAATTGCTAGCATTTGTGCAAATTAAAACAGCTTTTTAAGTAGGATCCCCTTTTTGAAATTTCTCAAAATGTAAAAGTTTTTGTACTATCATTTTATTTTTCTTACTTTACACTTATCTGGTAAAGGAATAACATAGTCAAAATAAATATATCTGGCAATGACACTTTCTGTTGACTTGGCAATTTGTCCTGATTAACTAAAATAATCACTTGTCTTTTTACTTCTGTTGTACTAGAATAGCATTTCAAGACATTTATGTTAAGAGTTGACAGTGCTTCTACCTGTTACAACAAAAACAGGAAACTAACTATATCTCCAAGATTCTGAGACAACTTCTTAATGTCACCTATCTGTGAACATCACCTTATTTAACACTGATATATAAGAAAGCCTATATTAATTTAAACAGTTTTTCATGGAAAATATAATATGTTTGTATGAAATGGCCATTATTAGAAATTCCTACTATCTGAGAAGCAATATTCCCCTCACAGTATCTTGCATCCACTCCACTGTGAAAAGCATTGTGAGGTGGCAAATATACTCTAAGTATGCCTGTTAGATCTGTTTCATAAAGTTGACTTTTATGAAAAACTGACATGGGAATTGTTTCAAGCTGAATGAAAAGTCTCTGTCTGTTAATATAAGAGTTCATCACATACCTGAACCCTCTATGAACATTAAACATATTATTTAAAAGATGAGCAACTTAGATCAGACTAAATGTATTTCCAGCCATGTTAGATGTTTTTCAGGAAACAGTTATAATGCAGTTAAACCATTTATTTGTAGTGTAGTAGGAAAGACTCGAATAATCTCTTCTTAAAACTTTTGCTGATATAACATTGCTGTTTTTTTTTCTATGGGATTGCTTTAGCTCTTTAGAGTCTTCAGTAGTAATCTGTTTTGTTAAATATTTACTCAAATGAAAGCATGTAAGTTGCTGGAAATGTTAAAAGAGTGTTAAGAAATTTCCCTTTTAAAAGTAAGGTTAACCTCGAGGTTAACCTCAACAGTTATTTGTGAAGCCAACTAACAACAATATATTATTTTCATTACAATTTGTGTATTTTCTTAATGTCGATAAAGAAGGATGGATCTCAACAGTGTATTAGTATAATCTGGTTTCAATCATTCATTTTCTGATACCCATTTTAACATCTTCTATGTTGAGAGGGAGCTAGAGGTACTGCATATGGCATGGGACTAATTCCAGAAATGTCAACAATTCATCACAAAATATATTAAAACAGTCATGCCCACTCTCCAAACAAATGCCTTGAAGTATCACCACATCAGACTATCCACATATTTTTTGGGATGTGTGGAGAAACAGGGACCCTGGTAAAATCTATATGAGTTATGGGGACATTCAGAGTTTGCATGAAAGCTACAACTCTCAGGAGAAACAGACCAGACAACCAATCACTTGTCATATTTGTTTCCATTCAGTCTTTTCCCTCTGTTTTTGTCTGTTTCATGTATCTCCTGTAATTTCTCAGAAGGCACTCTTGCAAATTCCATTTTGGTGAAAAAGTGAACAAATTGTAGGTGCCAGAATAAAACAAAAATTTAAGAATGTTTTAATGTGGAAGTAAACCCTATGCCTCCACTTGAAGTGGTTAAGCATTGTGCAACTCCTATTCATTCTAACCAAATTCATGGTCAATAAATCTTTGGGAAATGATGATCCCTCACTGCAGCAGGCTTTGTGTATTGGCACTCTGACTCACTTGTGCTCATTGCGCACACACTCAGACATGTGCACAAACACACACAAACACACAGGAAAACTAAGGTTTCCATTAGGCTTTACATTTAAAATATGGTTTCCTTTGCAAACTTGCCTGCATTCAAAAACAGCTGCTAATTTTAATCTTTGGTGAAGCAGCATTTAATGAGTGTCAATTCAATGAATGGAAAAAGTCTTCTTACTCTATTTTGCCTCACACCATAATTCCACCAGACTCATCTTTTCTTCCACAATGTCATGATTCTGATGGGGCCAAATAAATGAGTTCTAAACTCTCTAGCTATGCCACTGTTTTCTTTCTGTGAACAAGATTTATTGCCTGCATTCTTCTCTTCATGTATGGTTGCCTGCCTAGCTTTCCTCTCCCTATAATCTTGACAACAGGCTAACAATGATTTAGGAGCTTCTGTCATATACTGTGATTTCCTAGAAAATTAGCTGCTTGTTTAGTTTGCAAAATATATCAAGTAAATAGAATATCCTTCTGAAGATTCTTGCTGTGTGCATAGTCATATATGTACTCCATATACCAAATATTAAAATTACATATTAAATGGCAAAATGGCAATTAACAAAAATTGAATCAATATCCCACATGGCTAGATCCTCTTTTAGCAGTCTTACAAAACAGCATGTCATGCATAGTAACTTTTTTCATTTCATGTGAAAATGTTCAATAACCTTTGACTGTAACAAAAACTTCATTATCAATATCCATGACTTTTTATTACTTGCTAGACAGAGTAGTTATGTGAAGATGCAATGTGCACTGTCACATTCAATCAAAATGTTTACAATTTCCTTTTCATTCAGATACTGCTTTAAATCAAGGTTAAATTCTATAAGAATATCATGATTCTTAGCTAGGAAACCCAAATTGGCAGGATCACAAAACTGTGAAATACTTTGTTTACTCAGTTAATATATGAATGCAACTCAGAAAATTGAATGTTGAAAATAAAATGTCCCATTCTTTAAGGTGCACTGACCTTAGAAATGTCTCATTTAAGATGAAAGTAGTACCGAGGACAGAACCGATGCAGTATGGCATGGCATTTTATCCCTTGTAAAACTGTGAAATGTAAGTAACTGCTGTTTTCAATGGTTGTGTTGCACAACTTACATTGTGACCATGGTGACATATAAAAGGATTGATAAGTACGTGCCCATTTTAATAAAGATGTTGCTGATAAATCTAAAATATACTAGTTAAAAGTATGATACCAGGACTAAGCAATATATTTATTTCTGTTACAATAGCTAGGAATCTTGTTTATAAAACACCATGATTCGTGTCCTAACCATATGCTTGATTATTTTTCAAGGGCATGTATTATACACTTTAATTAATCCAATCAGTTTTGGTAATTAAAGATAACTCACTGAGGTTATAGATGCATAAGTTATAGACAAGTAAAACAATGTTCACATGCAAAAAAAGCTTTACAAGTGCACAGCCACTTAGGAAGTGATTATCAACAGTTGACTGTGTACATCAGCTAAATCTGATACAGTAGACTAGTAAGCAGATTACTGTGCCAGTGTTCAACAATTAAATCCTCTTAATTACAAAACTAAATTTTTCATTTCTTTAATTGTACAGTAAAACGTTTCTCTGCAAATATCACACCACTGCAGCTTCCTAATATATAAACCTTGCAGGATTGCTTACTGCATAAAAATACAAGAAAGTAATACAGACCATTCCATTTTTGCTAACCAATGATCTCAGTTTTCAAATGGTAAAAGTAATTTAATATAAAACATATTTTACTATAAAATGTGGTACTCAACAAACCAAAGAAACTTTAAACAAACCCCACCCACTTAGTAAGAAACGTGGTAGTCCTTTGCTAAGAAGAAACTTTAAACAAACCCCAGCCACTTAGTAAGAAACATGGCAGTCCTTTGTATGAATCTGTAGATGCTTTGCAACATGCATCAGATAAACATAGATATTAAACTAGTAATCAAACTAGTACACTAGTATCCAGCATTTCCAAAATCAAAAATTTAACTTGTCCAATAGCCTGCTTATAGGCTAAACAGTTGTGCAGCACAGTTCCTATATATATTGCTACAGCTTCCCACCATAGGAACTGTGCAGAAGGCGTGTTTACTACACAAAAAGAACTACAGACTCTTTCCTTTCTATTGACCAAGGGTCTGACGTTTCAAAACAAAATAGTGCTTTAATATCAGAAAAAATCCTTATTATTTTTATTACTTCAAGTATAGCGTTAGACTTTACCTTAAGTTGTTCATGAGTTAAAGTTGTGCACTTATAATTTGTGTATGTAAAGACTGGAAAAAAAAGAAATGACCAAATATATCTTCCTTTTAACTCTTTTTTTAAAATCCCTGAAACCAAAGCCACCCTAATCTTTGTATCATAGCAGTATAATACATCACTAAGGTATGAGCTATGGTGCTATATATTAATTCTTGCTATGTTTGGTCACCCAGGCTTCACACTTCAACCACCAAACTAGCAATCTGCTGTTGATGAAATATGAAATAAATGAAGGACGGTGAATCAACAGAAAGCTATGAGAGGATAGCATATGAAAACTGCACTTACACAAGAAATGATATTACTTTACAGAGATAAATCATCTTTTTTCCTCATGCTGCACTTAGAGTTTTGATTATGCTATGTAAGGGAGTATACATGGAATGTGCTTGTTGGGGGGGGGGGGGCTTATCAAATTTAAGATGTATGAGACTTCTAAACTGAAAATGTCTGAGAATTTTAAACTGATGCCTTTTTGTTAATGCCATTTTGCATTGTTACTTTCACAGAAAATTATCTGAAGACACAATGATGTACTTCAAATAAAAGAAAAAAATGCAGCAATGTTGGAACCAGAGGAGAAATAATAAAATGATATTACCAAGTGTGCTTTAAAGAAAATGCACAGATTACCAGTCATGCAGTTAGTAACTGTGACAAAGATCACCACTTTGATAGACAACATATTCTGGAAGGTTGTAGTTTTTAAATTCAATGTAATTATGTCATCATCTTCATAATCAGAATGTGCCTACTATTCAGATACAGAGAGTGTTCACTTGAGTGCAGATGTAAGAACTTTAATGAGTAGTCATGTTAGTTCATAATCACTACATGTGAAATAAAGACAAGTTCATAGCTGCATTGCAGATCTCTTACATGCCCATGCCTTTCCTTTCTCTCACTCATCTGGCACAATAAATAAAATAGATGTAAATATTAACACTAATGGTTACCATTGGGTACTCCACATTGCTTACTCTCATACCTAGAGTCTATGCCCCTCCTTGATCTACCTGTCCACCCTTTTTCCTATCTCCTCCTCTTCCCACCTCATATCCTCCCCAAAGAGCATATAGTTGGGAGGCCCTACGTGGTGCCATCTTTATTATTTCCTGCTTTTGCCCTGGCTGCTGTGAGTCCCTAGCCCCAGAGGAAGTCTTATATTGCAAGTCACATTCATGTTTTAATTAACAATGAGGATGTTAATGGTTATCCAAGCTGATATTTGTTGAACTGTACTATCCTATGTCTATAATATTGTGTGAAAGGAATTATATGAAGTGTATTTGCAACAACTGCTTATGGTTACGTGCATACAAAACGGCTATCTCGGTTTAAGTGCCTACCACGTGGATATTTAACACGCCACTCTGTTTGTTGTGAGAACGACACATTTCCCTTAGTGTCTATAAAATTAAGATTCTTCTGTATTACTTATTTGGAGGACCTGCTAATTATTTAGTGGCATTAAACCTGGTTGAATTAAATCTATTTACTGAGCCCAGCTGTATTTCATAAGGTCTTAACTCCTGATCTAGTTGTGTTTTATACTTTAGAGTGATAGCATTGTGTAGCCGCTGACCGATGACTCTCTTTCAGCAACGGAACTACTTTGTAAGCACTTTACTGTGATTTCCCAGTTTTTCTGGTCGATATACCGTGTCCAAAGGCTAGAACAGTCTGTTGTCTGTAGCGACCGCCTACAAATATCAGCGTTAACTCGCTTTCAGCAACTGAACTTGTTTGTAGGTATTTTTCAGTGATTACCTAGCTTTCTGGTCAGTAATCCATTTTTAAACGCTAGAATCAGTTTTGTTGTTTGTAGCTATCGACTGTAGATACAGCGCTTTTTAAAGGTACCAAATGTAACTGAAATGTAAAGAAGCCTAGTACTGAACCTTGGCTGTTCAGGCTTTCTGTGGGAATTGATTAAGTCAAATATTGGGCTAAACAGAATACTACTAGTCCCATTTGTAAAGTGAGCAAGTGGTTTGGGCTTAGAGCAGACGGCAAAGCTGTTAGTGGGAGACAAATTCTAGTGGCCGTTACTTGCACCTTGTCTTGTTGAATATCTGCCCAAGTCATGTTAATTACTTTCAACATGACCTCTTAGATTTTGCGTAAATTTGGGAAGGCTGTATTTCACTATTTGTCTTTTTACCTCACCATTCCACTATACTGAATACTTTTTTGTTACCTGCTTTGTTTTTCCCACTAATGCTCATAGCAGTGGGAATTAAAACTCTCATTGTTCTCATGTCTCTGCATAGAACTGCATGCTATTAGTTGTCACCACAGCTCTCTAACTATAATTTTGTGTTTTTTGGGACAGAGTTGTATTTCAGGTACTAGCTCAGAAGGTTACATGTTAGTAGTCTTACAAGGTGTATTCATTCAAGGTACTCTTTATCACTGTAATAATCTGTGTCTACAAACTTGACATTATTGCTGCCTAATTACTTAATTGTACTTTATATGTTAGTAGTCTTACAAGGTGTATGCATTCAAGGTGCTCTTTATCACTGTAATAGTCTGTGCCTATAAACTTGACATTATTGCTGCCTAATCACTTAATTGTACTTTTTTCTCTCTCTAACCTTCCTAGTTTATCTACCTTCTCTCCTGCACTAAGAATTGGGAACCTATCTGCCTTGTCTTTAAGGACCCCTTCCATTATATTTTCAGTCACTCCTGCGTCAACCCAAAGAAACCTGCTGCCCTAGCACATTCTTCCAGAGTCCAAAGTGAATAAGAAAGTACGTTCTTCCCTAGACCTAAATGATAAGCTGAACCTTTTTGTAATTATCTAGTGTTGTATATATTTTTTAGTGATCGAGCCAGGAATCCAGCAGCCATACCTCCTCCTACCCCTTAAATATTGACCTTCTCCTCACTGACTACTATCTAATCCATCTCTATCTGTTATCTCTGCTACAGCTACCTACTGCTGTACCCTACTCATTGTCCACTAGGCGGCAGTCTAACCTTAGGCTTGTGCTGCATCTTTACTTTTCCCATACTTTATCTCTGACTACTTTCCAATCTTCCTGCTGTACTACACTACCTACATCAGGGCTTTTCTTCCCCCCCCCTCTATCCAGCTATACTTCTATCATTTTTTTTCACTCTATCCCTCAACTACCAAATAGTTGCATTATCACACCCTACTCACCTGTAAATACCAAGAGTGCCTCAGGAAATCTGCTATACACAGATTGTCTCTGCAGAATCTTCCTTCTTCTGCTCTACTCGCTCCGTTCGCCCTGCGGGCTCACTCCGCCCCTCTATCCTACCCCCAAATCCCACTCACCCCCAGTGCATCTACACTTATACTCACCAAACCACTCCTACTTCTTTTCTACCTATTACACCCCTCCCCTTTCCCTAACCACTCCTACTTCCTCTCTACCTATTACACCCCTCCCCTTTTACCACCATCTTCTACCCCCTCCCCCTATAATCCATCTCCTCACACCTCCCTTCATACTTAACAGCACAATATCTAGTTCTAACCCTTCTCCCTACACTACATATTCTACTTTATCAAAGCCTCAACATGCTTACAAAACTTATATCATTCTCAATCCAACTACTACTACTTATGAACCTTACTTATATCCACTACCTTACCCAGCCAAACTCCACAAATCACACACCATTAATACACACAACCAGCTCACTCCCTTCAACTCACTTACACTCATTTGTCTCAATCTCCCCTGGACTTTATCCCATTAACACCCATCTATTTTTTCGCTACAAACTAAGCTCTACTTATAAACTCTCTAAACCCTCTCTAACCTTCAATATCCACACAAACCTGACAATATACAACATACAAACAAGGCAATCCAAACACCTCATCAGCATAATCCAACACCTAACAACCATACTTCTATCTGGAGATATACACCCTAACCCAGGCCCAAACACCACTTCCCCTACATCTAAATCCATCCTATTAGCTTCTCTAAATGTCCAAAGCATAGCTAACAAAATCCCCAATCTCCATGCCTGGCTTCTCCACAACAAACCTGACATCTTAACTATTTCTGAAACCTGGTTAAAACCTCATATAAAAGATACTGAAATAGTACCACCAAACTACTCTATCATCAGAAAAGACAGGGCCCACAAAAAAGGGTGGTGGGATAGCTCTGCTCTACTCATCCACCCTATCCATTACTCCCTATAACAAACCCATTCCTCACTTCTCCAATGCAGAATTAGTACTAGCTCCATTTCAATTAAATAAACACAAACACATTTGCATAGCCTCACTTTACATCCCCCCTGGAGACAATACCTCAGTACTTGAGGATATCCTATCCTGGCTTTCTACCAGTATCAGTAATGAAACTATTATCATGGGAGACACAGATATTAATTGGTCTTCCATTCATTGCCCTACACACCCCCTAAACATCAACCTATATAAGTACTCTCAGCTCATCAACCTCACTACCAGGCCCTCTAAAGACTTCTCCAGTGGCAGTACCCTAGACTGGATCTTAGTCTCTCACCCCCACTACTACACTGATACTGGAACTCTTCCTGATTCCCTCAGTGACCACCTTCCCATTTTCACCAGACGTCTTCCATCTCCATTACAAGTAACTCATCAGCACTCGCTACCTAAAAAACTTCAACCCAATAACCTTCTCAGACTCCCTAAAATCAATAAATTGGAACCCCCTAAAAACCCTAGCTCTGGATAATGCTGTTGCACACTTCAATACAACTTTCCTAAAACTGCTGGATAGTTTTGCCCCCATAAAAACCAAAAGAATAAGAAACAACAGCGCCCCCTGGCTAACATAAAACACACTAACTGCCATGCGACTTAGAGACAAAACTTGGGCACATTACCAAAGAAGCAAAACTCCCACCACCCTTAATGAATTTAAAACACTTCACAATACCGTTAAAAAGCTTATCACAGCAGATTGACATAATCACTTCTCCCTACTCCAAAACAACCCCAAAACCAATCCTCAAAAATTCTGGAAAGGCATCACTACCCTCCTAAAGCCTGGCTCAGCAGAAAACCCAAGCCCAGACCCAAATGCACTAGATATAGACCTGGCTACCCAATTCAACTATTTTTTCATAGACTCTATTTCCAAACTAACCTCATCCTTCTCTAATAACACCTCTGCATCCCCCCTCTTGTCACCCCCCTTCATCTCCAGTCTCTCAACTCCCACCATTCTCCCTAAAACCCATTCCTACTTCTACCATAAGAAAACTCCTGCAAAAGCTGAAACCATGCACCAATGTCCCCGATAACATTCCCTCATCCTACCTCAGCATAGCTGCCGAAGCCATTGCCTTCCCCATCGGCATCCTAATCAATCGTTCTATCCAAGAAGGTCTTGTACCCAAACTCTGGAAAAGGGATTTCATCATTCCCTTGCACAAAGGAGGTAATAATAACAATATTACTAACTTTAGTCCCATCGCCATCCTCTCTCCTATATCAAAACTCCTACAGAAATGTATCCATCTTCAACTCCTTCCCTATCTCCTAGATAATAACTTACTAACTTCCACACAACATGGATTCAGACCCAGCCACAGCACCATGACTGCCCTCCTTTCCTTCCTGGAAACTGTAAATATAGTCAGAGATTCTGGCTCTACTGTATCTACCCTCTTTCTTGACCTCTCTAAGGCCTTTGATACTATCTCTCACAACCTTCTCCTAACTAAACTATCTAACCTAAACCTATCCCCTTCCTCTCTCAATTGGTTCACCAGCTATCTCTCCAACAGGCAACAAGCTGTCAAGTGGAAAAAAGCCATCTCCTCTTTCCTTAACACACCCACTGGTGTCCCCCAAGGTTCCATTTTGGGTCCTCTTCTCTTCAATATATTCATAAATGATTTCTTCCACTCAATTCCTCATGCTAAACTTATTCAATATGCAGATGATTCTACTATTATCTGTGCAGCCACATCCATCCCTGCTCTCTGAAAACTGACTCAAGACACCTTCTCTACCACAGAACAGTGGATGAAGGACAATCATCTAGCACTCAATGCATTACAAACCAAACTTATAGTATTTACCCCCTCAAAAACCAACACCATTGATAGAAAACTATTCTCCATCACTAGCCAGAATAACACACCTCTTGAACTGGTATCTGAAACCAAACTACTAGGAGTCCAGATTGATGACCAGCTTAAATTCAATAGCCACCTACAACTAAACATAAAAAGACCCACCAAAAACTTAGCATGCTCTACCGACACAATCTATTCCTCACTACATCTACTAAGCTCACTCTTGCTACTACATTTCTCATCCCTTCCCTCCTTTATGGTGCCCCTCTCCTAAACAAACCTCCAATCATCCCTCAAGACAAAACTGTCCTCTTGTTATAATAAAATTGCCAAATTTGCCACTAGCCACAAATCATCTACCCATCACTGTGCATCTCTCCATAAACTTAACTGGCTAGAGCTTCCCAACTATCTCTCCTATACTCAGCTCACTTTTGCTCACAAACTAATTTTTCATCCCTCCCTCTGTCCCTCTCTCAGCTCTACCTTTAAAATGCACCTGCCACAAAGACTCCTAAGAACTAATAACCAAAACCTAATAGAACTGTACAAACCCCTTCACTCTCCAGGACAAAACCTCCTGTCCTTTGCCCTGGCACGCCTATGGAACTCCCTTCCTCCCTCCATCTGTATCACCACCAACCTCCATACTTTTAAAAAATCACTGCACTCACATCTAACATTCTCATGGGAATGCTCCTGCTCCCACCCCTCATAGCCTATTCTCCACTTCCTACAGGCTACTTTATCATGTATTACCAGTCACCAAATAATAAACCAACTGTAATGACATCTTGTAATTCTCTTATCCCACTATTCCACTTAAGAAACTATATATTTACTGCAGCAATGCTTTGTTTTTCTACAAAATTATAACTTTTTAACTTAACAATTTTTATTGCACCTGCTTAAATCTTAGCTTTCTACAAAATGAAACCTAAAAATTGCATTGTAAATGCTTACTCTTTGTTTTGTCTTGAACTTGTAAACTGCTGTAATCTTTTTGTTACCACTGTTTTGAAGAGTTGTCTTTAACCTACAAATGATTGAAATTGTAAACTGCTGTAATCTTTTTGTAACCTTTGTTTTGGAGCTTTTCTCCCCAGGACTCCATTGAAAATGGGTTCTTATTGGCCCAATGGACTATCCTGGTAAACCAACTGCAAATAAATAAAATAAAGTTAGAAGCACTATTCATTATATTTTCAGTGGAATAAACTGTGGGAGTGGAAGGGCTTTCACTATAAGTCAAGCTGTAATTGTGCATGTGTGCTGACTCATTGGGCCTGCATAAACTAAGAATGAGGTTTCTTAGGCAAATCAGCAACATGAGGCGATACTACACAGTGTGGGACAGGATTGCAGGTATTTAATTTTATCATTGTAAATGTAAGACATATAAGAATTGTGAAAGCTGAATATTATCTTTTTGTAAGAATGCTCTTTTAGTGTTGTGTTTAACATTAATTAACTAAAGGAGGGTTGAGTGGTATCATATAGAACTACTATAGCATAGCTTTCCCATTTGCGCACTTAGGGGAAGTAATGAAAAAATCAAGCAACATACTATTAAATTGCTAAAATTAGGCTTCGGTTTTGTAATTATACTGAGCAATAAAATGCATCTGTAAGAAAGAGCATGAGAAAAAAATATGTCAGTGAGCTTACATGTGAGACGGAGTCTAAATTTAGTACAGAAATGAAAGAACAGATTGGTTGCATACCTTAACTAGGAGTGAAAGAATATTACGCAAATGAATCAAGATGCAGTTTTTGCTATCGGTTTTAAGCCTAATAATTACATTTACACTGCATATACATATATCCTTGAATATTTTTGTATTCTTAAGGTATGTACTTCGCTACATAAAATATGTATGTCTGTGACTGCAGATTTTGCTCAAAACATCAGTTGTGGAATACTCTATTTTTGTCAGTGTCATGTAAGGTCACTTAGGCTTCTGAAGTAATCAATTAATTTTCACAAAACTGCACAGGAGGTTCTAGGAGATCTATGTGCATAGCAAAAATTACCTCCTTCCTTTATGTCTTCAACTGTGAACTCTGTAAGTCATAAGAGCATTAAGAAAGTGTGCCTTGCAGTTTTTGTTGTAAGGTGTATGTGTATGGCCACATGCACAAAAAGCATGCGCATATACACACACACACACACACACACACACACACACACACACACACACACACACACACACAAATATTTCTTTGTGTGACTCTTTATCTAGCTAACACACTCTCTTTCTTACTTATTCATTAATTCTCAACTGGTGTGCTATTGGAAATTTGATGTTCCTCATTGTGGGTGCTGAAATTCAAATAATCTGAAATCATCAGAATGTAACAACACACAAAGTGTTACATTTGCTGTTGTGCTTAAAATATTAAAGCTCCCCTGTCCCCTGATGTGGGTACTGTACTCCCATTATGTTTATATACTACTACAAGATTATGCACCTCAGAGAAGAAGGAATACTCTGAGATATGGCAAATTTGGATTTAGTATATACTTCTGTAATCATTCTTAAATGTTAGCAGTTCTAAGTACTGCACATGTGAGCCTTAAATGTACAATTGGAATGACTCCTGACTTGATCCTTTTCAGGGGTGTGCAGACAACCCCCTATCCAGACAAGCAATAAGGATAAGCATAAAGTAGAGAATCAGCTATGGACTCAACATTCGTTCATTTCCAGGCATACACACACTCACTAATGTAGCCGTGCATGACATTGGGAAATCTGGATGATCATCAAGTCACTCTATAGCATGTGTCTAGGATGCATGAAGAAAGCAGATTGCCAGTAGAAACCTTTAGTGGACATACAAGCTTTGCAGAGAAGGTACTCCATCTGCAAACTTTATTAGAAAGCACATGCAGGTTTTGCAGAGAAGGTACTCCATCTGCAATCTTTATTAGAAAAGCACCCCATCTGTGAAATTCAAAAGGTATGAAACAACAATCTTAACCATTACATGCAGGTGCTGCTCTGCACTCTGAGCGAATAGTCATAATGTGCAGACATATATATATATATATATATATATGCAGGTGTGTGTGTGTGTGCTGGAATCCCATCTTTAGTGCCGCAAGAACTAGACAGTCTACTCACCTCCCTTAGTAATAGTACTATGGAAATACATTTGGCAGTATCAGATGAATATACTGTATTCAGTGCAAAATATAAATGGTTCACCTTGCTTAATAATCATCTGTATTTATTGAGTATTATAATCATGGAGCTCCACAAATACATTCCAAAACTGGAACAAACACATGCTTATTAAGCACTTTTCTGACATTAAAACTGTATGTAACACACTTTTGGTAAATACCTCTACTCTCACACTTAGCATAACTGTGGCTACTGCTGGACATCACACAGCAGTGACAGTAAGTATAACAGCTCTAAAACCTGTTAGATACTTAACTGTACCACAATCCTAAACAAAACATGTGGAATAGTGAAGCAGATAACCACTTTTAAAGCTGTTAGCTACTCAGAGGGGAACTTTGCTTCTGCCCATTGTCTATGCAGCAGTGTGAAGCTTTTGAAAGCAGTAAAACATTTAGTGCTTCTGCACTTTGTTTTCTGTAACAGTCCAAGTCATAGTCCTCTGTATAAGTGACACCAGTTCTGAGTACACTATTTTTATTACTGATTACAGTTTATTTCTTGATGCTGAGGTATTGAATCCCCATAAACATAACATTTCTATAGTTTCCAAAAACAATTATTCATCTTCTTTTAACTTGCCATGTGTATGTTTACAAGACTGGAACGGCATGAGTGGGAAGGAGCCTGCAGAAACTTCTTTTAAAAGACCATCATTCACATGGTGGCACTGCTAATGCAGCAGTGCTATAGCTCTGTGCCAGGGCATTATTTTTATAGTCAGTCTTACAGACCTTAAATCACAATGATATACAATTTACCAAGTAATGTCAACAAGAACGAATAAGTGTGAATCATGATGATGATGATGATGATTTTACTAACAGTCATGTCTTAAGAAGGTTGTACTCTTATAACATACTGTTTTGCATTATTGTGTTCGATGTTTGTAAAGATAGGTCTCTCCAGATTCATTCAATATACTCTTGTGAAATATTCACAGCATTGCATGAGACAAATGCCAGTATTATACACATAGCTTGTGTTTTAAATTAAAAGACAGTGGAGTAGCTTTATTCTGAATTTCAATGAAAAGATTTTAAGTTTTAAAATATTGTTATGCCAAAACATTTAAAATGATTGAGGTTTTGTATGTGCTTCTGGGTTCTTGTGTTTCCACTTGGTTTAAGACCTTTCAGAATTGCTTATTATGTAGGGCATCCATTTTTTACCTATTCTTCAAAATGTTAAGCAGCTCAAGTTTTGAATAACAAAAATTACATTTGGCAGTGTTATATTTCACCATTTAGTTTTACTACTATTGAGACAAAACTGTACTTTGACTGCTCTATGAATAATTTCATCTCGATCAAGTGGTAAATAATTATTCAAATACAAAAATATCTAAAACATTGGGAGGTCTCCCTAGTCAAAACAACAACATTGGCAATATGATTGTATGTGTGTCAGTGTAACTGGGGTGTCTTTGCCAATGGGATACATAGGTCACCAGGGTGAACACTAGCACCATGACAAGCCTGACAATTGACCACAGTTAATACTACCATTGTCAAAAGCCTAACCTCCTGTAGTAGACAATTAACAGAACTGTGACAATTTTTCTAAATCATAGGGCTTATATTACTCAAGATTAAATATTCAACAGTTATATTGTCCATTACCTTTTTTCATTTTTTCACTTTTTCTAAAACTTACTCCTTTTGCTGTTTTCTACTTTCTGTTTTTTCCACAGTACATTCATTCAAAATTTCATCATCATATTCTGCTAAATATAAAGAATATTTTCTACATTTCCTCCTGTACCATTCACGCAACTATGCTGTTCTCCTTGGGTATTTCACATTACTGAAATATTAGCACATAGTGCATTTTCATTTCTTCTTTACTGAAAGTTTCCTTTTTTTCCTCTAGTCTTTATTCCTCTTTTTCAATATCATTGTCACAGTCAAATTAAAAGTGTATTTGACTTCAATATTTTCACCTCTCAGCTTCCAAACACAATAAATCTGGACAAAGCCTTAAATAATAGGGGACAAAGACCCAAAAATAGGGAAAGATTTTAAATATTCCTCTTATTCTCTTATTAGCTTAGAATGTTGTTAGAATAACAGGTTTTGTGTTAGCTTGCATTTTTTTCTGAAAGATATGAAGTCCGAAATGTAAATATATGTCATCATTTAGTGACTTCAGTCCTCTGTAGTTTGCCAGAAAAACACACATTTTAAGAAGAGCAGACAAAAATATGAGTCAAAAATCTAGACATTCTGTAAAAATCTGGATAGTTCAGAGGTGTGATTTTCTAAAACTTAGTATTCAGTTTGTTTTTTGTCTTCACTTTCCCAAAACTGTTTGCAGTGCCTTATAGATTTTTAGATTTATACTTAGCTTTCATCTGATGGGACAATAAGACATTTACCCTAATAGTCGGTATTGAGAATTTATTAGTTACCCCTATTAAGACCACTATTTGCACATACTGTAAGTATGGACTTATGGTCCCAAGCCAATCATTTAATCTATTGTAGAAAGTAGATACCATGTTATTTTGTTTGATATATAGAAGGAATTTATTCCAAAGAGGTTATGAATCTGTCATTCCAGCAAGTGTTCATAGTGCAGCAGAGGATCACATTTTTAGAATTATTCTTAGACAGGCAATTGAAAGCAGAGGAGGCTGAAAACGGTTGGGACTTTCCATGCTCAATACACTAAATAGACATCTCTTAGGACTCTGTATAAGACAGACTGGGGGATAGGACCTTTAATCTTTCAGTAAATTCTCTTGATCAGAACCCTTTGGGGTCTTTCAAGTGGGTCATGGTTTTTCAGACGTATATTCCAATAGGGTCTTTGTATTCAAGGATATATCTAATAAGTGTACAATTAGACCAGGACTGCATGTCATACCTCTCAACCTCTTAGTTCAAGAAATCTGGACAAAGCCTGACAAAATGGGGGACAAAGGCCCAAAAATAGGGACATAGTTTAAATATTGCTCTTATAAACATAGAAAGTTGCTAGAGTAACAGGGTTTGCTTTAACATACATTTTCTGAAGGATTTGAAAACTGAAACCCAAATGTATGTCATTATTTATTGACTTCAGTCTTTAGATCATCCCAGTGATTTGCTAGAAAACTAGCAATTTTATTGGGAACAGACCAAAAATATAAGCCAAAAATCCAGACATTCTGAGAAAATCTGTACAGTTGAGAGATATGCTGCATGTACCTAGTATGGATACACCTAGAAATCAAATGACCATGTTAGAAGGCCTACCTAACCACAATTAAGTCATGGTGACCAAAACAAAGACTGTTATCAACTCAGGTCTTGGATAACTGCATTTAATTTGAGAGCATTGGTAAGAGGAAGAAGAAATGTCTTCTCCCAAAGGTAACTAGACTGCATTTTTGTTATTTTAAGCTTTATTAACTCCATGCACTAAATTCATTCATGTACAATCCTCATTTATGGTGCACCGTATAGTATCAGTGGTTGGCTGCTTCATTCCTATCCTGTCCCTCTTCACACAAACTGGGTTCACACTCTCCTCTTTCCTGGTATGATTTTCACTCTTGTAGCATTCTAATACCTGCTTCCATTGCTTTTTCTTGTCTTTTTCCTCTACTTCCTTCCTTTCCTTATTTTAGTGAGTTTCTGCCACCTTTTCCCCATGTCCAGAACCTTCTGTGTAATTCTTGTTCCCATAATATTTTTGTCCCATTCCAGTTCTGAATGTTAATGGCTTCAACTTGCTACTCATCAGTCTGATAATGTTCATTTCTCTTTCTTTTTCTTTCCAGATGATTCTTTATGCCCCATATGCAGAATTCCCAAGTATGCAATGTTTCTTTTTCAAATGTCTCACCAAATCTTCTGTGCCTGCTTCTAGATTTCTTTTGACCACTCACTGTACTACAACATGTGCATCATTCCTGTCTCTTCCTCCTGAAGCCTTCAGCATCTATTATGCTCCTTTTTGCCTTCCTTTACCAATCTTATAGGGATTACATTCCATCTTTATAGCTGTATCAGTCTTTGATCTCCCACTCTGTGTACTTTCTGCAGTTGCCTCACTGCATGAATTGTCTTCTGCCAGTATCCAACTCCCATCCATCCTTCCTCCATTCCCTCATTTTCTATTCTTTGACCCTGTCCTTTCTTTCCTTTAACACTTCATAGATCTGTTTTGTCCTTTGCCCCCCTAACCTCTTTCATTTTCACCAAGGTGTCATCCTCTTTACTTTTGCCCTCCCTTCCTGCCTGTTTCTTTCTCTAGTTGCCCTCTATGTAATCCTTTTCAGGGTCTCATTGAGTACCAAGTAGATCATTGGACTTCTGGTATTTTGTTTTTCTGTTTTAAGTCATCCATTGTTTTACATTTTTCCCACCATCCTTTACTCTGCATACCACACCTTCCTCATGAGCCATTCCACTTCTTTTTTAGGCTCCTTCATTTTTCTTCCCTATCTTTTCCCCCTAAACTTCAGTTTCACATTTTAAGTCCTCTTCATTCCAGTGTGTATTTACCAGCTCTTTTAGTGCTGCTTTATTTATGTTCTTCAGTAAGCTTCTTGATGTCTCCCCTCTCTCTTACTCTCTTTTGCTTAACCTCCGTCTGTTCTGTTTCTACCCAGTGAATGTTGTTATATGTCAGTGCATTCAGTGGGATATGGGGGACTCCCAAGCCCCTTTTTTCCTATAAATTTAAATTTTTGCTCTGCTCACTATTTTTTCCTTACTTTTATTGACCGAGTCATCTGTGTTTCTTTGCATTTGTTGTATCCTTTTGTCCCTTGGGTCTATTTGAATGCTGTGGAGAAAGTGGAGGACTATTGGGCAGTGCAGTGGTGCAGTGGTTATCGCTGTCGCCTCACAGCAAGAGATTCTCCGGTTCGATTCTCGGCTGGGGTGCCTTCTGTGTGGAGTTTGCATGTTCTCCCTGCATTCATGTGGGTTTCCTCTGGGTACAACGGTTTCCTCCCACATTCTAAAGACATGCTTCTGGAGCATTTCTCCCCGGGCCTCTGCTGAAAACAGGATCTGTGGAACCTAGTCGGACTTTCCCGGTCAACAAATGTTAAATAAATAAATAAATAAATAAATAGTAACATCATCCTGCATGCATTAATCCTCCCAAGGAATGCATAAGTCTTGTTCTATGCCCCATGAAACTCACTGTTCAGGATGAAAGGGTCTGCACTCCTGGAAGGACTATTGGCAGGAACAACAACAGACTCCACCAGTGAAACCGCACCATGGACAGGGCTTAAAGGACTATCTGCCTCCACTTCCTCAGCTGTAGTTTCAGAGATGGTCCCAGTAACCTGCTGTTGGGATGGGGTGGTGTGGTGCTGGTTGCTAAGGGCTCGAAGGCTGTGGTGAGGGGGGCACATGTGGCAATGTGGGTTTTATTATAAAAATGAGAATAAATTGAGTGAAACAACAAAACAAATAACAAAGAAGTGTGATAAAAAGGATAGTGAGAAAGGGAGTATGGGAGAGAAATGCAAACATATGAGTACATACAGTATTATATAATCAGTAAAATATATGACCTCAGACATAACTGCAGTGCACCTGGAAAATAAATAATGAACTGTGATAGCTGTGTACTACCTACAGAAGCACCTTGGCAGCCTCTGTGCCCCCCCCCCCCAGTGTAATGTATGTGTTACAGGTAGATGAGAGAAAAGCACCTGCTGTGGGAATTCAACCCAGATCTTATAGCCTTTGAGCCACGAAAAATAAGGGTACAAGCTGTTCAGCCATCATGGCAGCACTTTCACTGTCACACATATGCAGATCCTTGTTAATGCACAGTCTCTGCCTGTTGAATAGTCTGCTTTACATAGATGTGTGTACATGGATGTATAATTTTGCATAAATGCTTCCTTATGCAGAATAAAAGTTACACTGCATGTGGTATGCAGCTATGTAAACATTAACTGGACTTGGTCCCCCTGATGCCTCAATCACAGGACAGCATTTGCTATGCCCCAGCTCTTCCTGGCTACAAGGATGCTACAATATTTCTGAGCTGTGCTAGTAATGTGATTCCAGCATAATGAAAAGCAGGCAGCTATTGGAATGGCAATAGAGTTATACATAATGATATGGTAAAAAATAGAGGATATTGCAGACACCAGTAAGGATAAATAGGTGTGCTATCTATATAATATTTCTAATTTTTCAATACAGGCATTTCTTCTTTCACAGTGCTGTATATATGTAGCTAATGAAATTGCTTGCTTATTTTTTCCATTTTGCCTGTTTACTTTCTCCCTTTCTAAGTGACAGCTAGGCATTTAATATAACTGCTTAGAAAATTAACTTAAGACAATTTGATACATTTAACATTCCAAAGGTTTCATTAATTAACAGTGGAAGCCTGAAATAAAGCCAAGTTCATCCAATCAAGGCACTAAATCCATGTTCCAGCACAAAAGCATTCAAGCAATTAGCATTTTCCTCATCACTAAGTGACAGGCTTTTTTCAAAAGAAGCATCTGCTCCACATTAAGGCCCTTTCAAAACATCAATTGGAAATCTAATTTGTAGACAAAGGAACAACAAGCATATACAACACAAGTACTTCAGAACAACACTGGTCTTTACAGACTTATCTCACTAACAAAAATAACTGCAACAAAAAAATGCCATGTGAGAAAGATAACACAGCAGAACCCACTAAATGTTGCCTAGCGCCTACTTTTACGAATACAGTGAATCCCACAGTTTACAGTGTAAGCCAACTAAAAGTCCATATACTGGGAATCACTGAAATGCTAATAACAGTGGATAGTAGAGCCCACCATATCTCAACAACCCTTTCTAGCACTTATTTATTAAAAATTGCAATTGCACTTCCTCTTCCACCATCATCGTTTATCATTCCCAGTTTCAGCCCTTCAAATCAAATAAAAACAGGATGCAAAATATGGAGGTACTTCTGGTTGGGATTTTATCTTACTGGCTACATGCAGCTGAGGGTCTTGTTAACATCCTTCACTCCTACCGGCACTGTGGTTACATTGTATGTGAGAAATAGACTTTTAGTGAAATTGTGTTATTTTGTGTCTGTGGAGACATTTCTTCTTACTTGATATATGGCCAGTAAATTTGCCAGTTTTGTGGCTGTTGCTTGGGTGCTATAATGATCTCATTTGTTTGGTCATTTTAATTTTTGTTGTATTAAAATTGTTGCTGTCTCCCCTGGGGCTGTTTTGTGGTACTGGGCTGCTGACATTGGTTGTGGGTCAAATGAATGGGGTGTGGATTACTTTGTTGAATAGGTGTGCATATGTTAACTCATCTTAAGGAACTTCTTGTAGGTATAGTGCTGACCTTTGCGTCTGACTTTGTTTTAGTAGCCTCACTGATTGTACTTGCTATTGGACATTTTACTAGCTACACTAATGTTAATGATTGTGAAAGACACATTAATATGGTTTATGTCCTTAACTTTAAGACTCTCATCTCATTTGGCAGCTAGTTCACATTATGGCCATTTTTCTGAGGGACTGGGCCTAATATGTGTTTAGAGCAGCTATATGGATAAAGAACTCTTCTTCTTTCAAGATGTCCATCAAAGTGTATGGATCACTTTATGGAGTGATGCATTTGATGGTCACATGATGGCTTTGCATCTGCAAGTTGATATATGGCCTTAGGGAAAAGGGTCCATTTTAACTGGTTATCCTATTGCTATTGCTCTTGGAACCCAGCCACTGGGGATGCACAAGCCAGTGCATTTCTTTGTGCTGGTCCCAAGCCCGGATAAATGGGGAGGGTTGCGTCAGGAAGAGGATCCGGCATAAAACTTCACCAAAACATTTCATGCAGACACCAAGAAAAAATTTTATACTGGATCAGTCGAGGCCCGGGTTAACAACGACCGCCACCAGTACTGTTAGCCTACAGGGTGCTGGCAGAAATTGGGCTACTGTTGGCCAAAAGAGGAGAAGTGGCAGAAGACATGGCCGAAGGCAGGAAGAGAGGAGGAAGGCTAGGACTGGGGTAGTGAGGGTTGGAACTTTGAATGTTGGCAGTATGACTGGTATAGGGAGAGAGCTAGCTGATATGATGGACAGAAGGAAGGTTGGTATATTGTGTGTGCAAGAGACCAGATGGAAGGGGAGTAAGGCTAGGTGTATCGGAGGTGGGTTCAAATTGTTTTATCATGGTGTGGATGGGAGGAGAAATGGCGTAGGAGTTATTCTGAAGGAACAGTATGCTGAGAGTGTTTTGGAGGTGAAAAGAGTGTCGGATAGAATGATGTTTATGAAGCTGGAAATTGATGGTGTAATGATTAATGTTGTTAGTGCATATGCTCCACAAGTTGGGTGTGCAATGGATAAGAAAGAAAAATTTTGGAGTGAAATGGATGAAGTGGTGATGACTGTACCCAAGGGTGAGAGAGTGGTAATTGGAGCAGATTTCAGTGGGCATGTTGGTGAAGTGAACAGAGGGGATGAGGAAGTGATGGGTAGGTATGATGTCAAACAAAGGAATGCAGAAGTTCAGATGGTAGTGGACTTTGCGAAAAGGATGGACATGGCTGTGGTGAATACGTATTTTAACAAGAGGGAGGAGCATAGGGTGACATACAAGAGTGGAGGAAGATGCAAACAGGTGGATTATATCTTATGTAGGAGGGCCAGTTTGTAGGAGATTGGAGACTGTAAAGTGGTGACCTGAGAAAGTGTAGTTAGGCAGCATAGGATAGTGGTTTGTAGGATGACATTGGTTATCAAGAAGAGGAGGAGCAGTGTGATGGCAGCACCAAGGATCAAGTGGTGGAAATTGAAAAAGGGTAATTGTGAGGTGGAGTTCAGGGATGAGTTAAGGCAGGCACTGGGTGGCAGTGAAGAGTTACCAAATAGCTGGGTAACTACAGCAGAGCTAGTAAGGGAGATGGCTAGAAAGGTGCTTGGTATCACATCTGGACAGAGGAAGGATGACAAGGAGACATGGTGGTGGAATGAGGAAGTACAGGAGATTATACAGAGAAAGAGGCTGGCAAAGAAGAAGTGGGATTGTCAGAGAGATGAAAAAAGTAGACAGGAGTATAAGGAGATGAGGTGCATGGCAAAGAGAGAGGTGGTGAAGGCTAAGGATAAGGCATATGAAGAGTTGTATGAAAGGTTGGACACTAAGGAGGGAGAAATGGACCTGTACTGATTGGCTAGACAGAGGGACCGAGCTAGGAAAGATGTGCAGCAGGTAAAGGTGATAAGGATAATGAGGGAAACATACTCAAAAGTGAGGAGAGTGCATTGAGGAGATGGAAAGTGTACTTTGAGGGGTTGATGAATGAAGAGAATGAGAGGGAGAGAAGGTTGGATGATGTGGGGATAGTGAATCATGAAGTGCAGTGGATTAGCAAGTAGGAAGTAAGGATAGCTATGAAGAGAATGAAGAATGGAAAGGCTGTTGGCCCAGATGACATACCTGTGGAAGCATGGAGGTGTTTAGGTGAAATGGCAGTGGAGTTTTTAACCAGATTGTTTAATGAAATCTTGGAAAGTGAGAGGATGCCTAAGGAATGGTGAAAAAGTGTTTTGGTACCGATTTTTAAGAATAAGGGTGATGTGCAGAGCTGTAGTAACTACAGAGGGATTAAATTGATCAGTCACAGCATGAAGTTATGGGAAAGAGTAGTGGAAGCAAGGTTAAGAAGGGACGTGATGATTAATGATCAGCAGTATGGTTTCATGCCAGGAAAGAGCACTACAGATGCAATCTTTGCTCTGAGAGTGTTGATGGAGAAGTACAGAGAATGTCGGAAGGAGTTGCACTGTGTTTTTGTAGACTTAGAGAAAGCATATGACAGGGTGCCTAGAGAGGAGTTGTGGTATTGTATGAAGAAGTCAGGAGTGTCAGAAAAGTATGTAAGAGTGGTACAGGATATGTACGAGGGTAGTGTGACAACGGTGAGGTCTGCGGTGGGAGTGATGGATGCGTTTAAGGTGGAGATGGGGTTACATCAAGGATCAGCTCTGAGCCCTTTCTTATTTGCAATGGTGATGGACAGGTTGACAGATGAGATCAGACAGGAGTCCCCGTAGACTATGATGTTTGCAGATGACATTGTGATCTGTAGTGAGAGTAGGGAACAGGTGGAGGAGACCCTGGAGAGATGGAGATATGCTCTAGAGAGAAGAGGAATAAAGGTCAGCAGGACTAAGACAGAATATATGTGTGTTAATGAGAGGGAGGATAGAGGAATGGTGAGGATGCAAGGAGTAGAGGTGGTGAAGGTAGATGAGTTTAAATACTTGCGGTCAGTAGTTCAGAGTAACAGTGAGTGTGGAAGAGAGGTGAAGAAGAGAGTACAGGCAGGATGGAATGGGTGGAGAAGGGTGTCAGTAGTGATTTGTGACAGACGAGTACCTGTAGGAGTGAAAGGGAAGGTCTACAAGAGGGTAGTGAGACCAGCTATGTTATATAGGTTGGAGACGGTGGCATTGACAAAAAGGCAGGAGTTTGAGCTGGATGTGGCAGAATTAAAGATGTTAAGATTTGCACTGGGTGTGACGAGGGTGGACAGGATTAGGAATAAGTATATTAGAGGGTCAGCCCAGGTTGGAAGGTTTGGAGACAAAGCCAGAGAGGCACGATTATGTTGGTTTGGACATGTGCTGAGGAGGGATGCTGAGTATATTGGGAAAAAGATGCTAAGGATGAAGCTACCAGGAAACAGGAAAAGAGGAAGGCCTATGATAAGGTTTATGGATGTGGTGAGAGATGACATGCAGGTGGTTGGTGTGACAGAGCAAGATGCAGAGGACAGGAAGAAATGGAAACAGGTGATCTGCTGTAGTGACCCCTAATGGGAACAGCCGAAAGAAGATGATAATGGTGATGATCCTATTGCTCTTGGAAGATTTTGCCACAATGACAGTTCTGGAATCTCCTGCCATATTTTTGTTCTGGTGTGGTATGCAGACTTTTTCTGATACCTTTAATCCTACCTTTTAAGCAGCAAACATTCTGTAAAACTCATAGCTGAAGGAAGGAAAGGGATTTTGTGCATATAGTTAAGAGTAATAGCTTTAAAGTTATTTTGCTTCCTTACTCCTACCAGCTTTGTGTGTTATTATATAAAGTGAATCAGAAGATGGCTAGAAATAACAGGGGAGATCTAGAAGTTAAAGAACCAAAACCAGTGTGTATTACTAAGGGCAAAACACATAACCAATAAATCAAAAAAGCCAACGTTGTGTTGCAAATCCCAATAAGGTCCTGCTTGATATATTCAAACCAGTATACCAGAAGACACATTGTAGTAATACCACAATACGCACTTTATTAAAACAATAAAATGGGAATGGTCAAGTGCTTTCATCCCTTAACATTGTACTTCATCAAAATCATTCCAAACTGTTACCAAAGGTAAACGATATGGCAAAAAAGTAAAGCAGCTGAAATACACATCCTTTATAAGGCATTTTAGATATTCATGTACACATGATCCAAGAAAATCATACGTGTAAGGACAATTATATATATATATATATATATATATATATATATATATATATATATATATATATATATATATATATATATATATATATATATATATATATATATATATATATATATACACATACACTAGATCGAAGGTTCACTACTTTGAAATAGTGTATGGAATGCATACTGCAGTGACAGTGCACTTAATCGAAAGTGCACTTACGCAAAGTTCAGTACAAGGCGTTGTACTGAACTTCCGTGCAGTATTCATGGACCTTAGGGTTAGGGAACTGGTCATGGTAAGGGGATAGCCTATAGGGCTATCCCCTTACCATGACCCGTGCCCTAACCCTAAAGTCCGTGATGACTGCAGCGTAGTCCTCCACTATGGTGCGATAGTCACGAACCTTAGGATTAGGGCATGGGTTAGGTCAAGGGGATAGCTTTACTAACTATCCCCTTACCCTATCCCGTGCCCTAACCCTAAGGTCCACGAGTATTGCACAATAGTGGAGGACATAGCTTGTTTTTTGATGTTCTCCACTGTGCTGCGGTACTTTCGGTGAAGTGCACTTTCACAGAAGTTCACTTTCGTTAAAGTGAACTTTCGCATAAGTGAGGCTTCCTATTACAAGTTCGAAGTTGTGAATTTTAGTTCTTGTAATAGGAATATATATATATATATATATATATATATATAAACATAGATATATAGATAGATATACAGTAGATATATGTTGGAAAGAGTTTTCCTTTTGTTAAACCTCTCCAAAAATTTTGGCCAGATGTACAGTAGCCTTGTTAAATAGCCATCAATATAACTGGGCAGTAGAGACAATGTGGGCAGACATGTATGGCTATCCTGTATAGTTTAAGGTGTTCCTTAACGGGGCCAATGAAAAGTTCGGATCCTGTTATGGTTTAATAAAACACAGTGAACTGTATTGTATCACTCATAGGTTTTATGTACCAGAGAAATGTCCACACAGTGGTTCTTACAGGTGACTGGAACTCTTTCCTGGAGCTAAAATTAAATACAAATGGATGTAGCATATCAAGATATATAAAAAACCCACAGCCATAAATGCTTTCATTGTCATCAACAAGCTCATCAACTTCTCAGTACTCTGTAAAGTCTACAGTTTAGTGGATCCACATCAAGCCATCACAAAGTGGCTCACTGTTCCTGTGAAATATCAGCTGATTACTCACTTGCTTCTTAGTCAGTGTTTAATGACTAAGTGCTGCTAGCATTGATTCATTAGCTATTGCAGACAATGCACTAGTCCTGCTTTGATTATTTTTGATTCACTCTGGGATTGGGAGCCCTCATTCTGGATCTCCCATGCTGTTTTGAAAAGGTTTTCTATCTAGACCGTAGGTCATATTGCTATCAGTGTACTCAGTAAAAAGGAATTGGCTGAATCTCTCATGACTATATGGATGGCAGCCGGTGGTGTCGTGACTGGTGAATGCCAGAGGCTGGTCTTGCCACTTGCCAGTAAATACACATCCAAGACGAAAGGGCTCCCAAGTCAGATTACAGATCATTATGATTAGGCTCATTTACAAAAGCTGAGTTTCATTCATGACAATGTTGAAGTGGCCCTTGCTAAATGCAGCTAACATGAATTCAGTGCAGCCATCATGAATTCCAGGTGTAAGAAATGTAATTAAAATGTCCGTGCTGAGGGTCTAGAGAAATTTATGTCACAGTTAAAGGGTACAAAATGGATAGCATTCTGACTTATTCAAGAGGGAACTGGAACAAAGCTATTCCATCCAAAAGCCCAAATGTAAGAATGTGCTGCCATCTTTGTGCATTGTACATCCATCCATTCATAAATCTGGTCTCTTACAAGGCCTTTTAGAAATATGTTTACAACTCAGGTCTGCATAGATTTTTGCATCATGAATCATTAAGATGGGTACAGAAGCCATGAGACCTGTAAAAGCATTAGGTTACAGAGACTTTAGTGCTTAACTATATAAGCTATCATGTAAAGATATTGACCTGCATCTGGCAATGTTCTAGAGCAGTTTGTGTAATGGTGACTCATAGTCACCTCAACTCTAAGCAGTTTTGTTTATATTAAAAGTAGAAAAGACTCAGCCCATAGGCTCCTACTGCTCTGTGCTGCTCAATGACCTTGATGCAAATATGTTTTAAATTATTGGCAAGATATTCAGCCTAATTCAGACGTTATTTTGGATTAAAGGTCAAGCTGTTTTTGTGAAGGGCCATGAACCATCAGATTATATTAGGGTGGCTTATGACATAGTATGTCATATGAACTGCCCCTGGAATATGGTGAGTCTCAATGCTGAGAAGGCCTTAGAAATGTTATTTGGCCCTTCCTTAGTGCCATATTTGAAAGGATTAGTTTTCATTCTTATTTACGTGTATGTACGAATTCCCCAAGTACTACTTATCAGGCCTCCAATCAGTTGCACTAGCTGTAGAGGTAGATTGTACAGTGATATCAGAATACCATTGCTGCACCCCTGTTTTTAACCTAAGATGTCATCAGAGTCTCCTTTCCTCACCAGAGGTCACACAGACATTGGACCCCCCACACACACACTTATTTCCTGGACAGCCCTATTTAAACCACAGGTTTATTCCTGAGTTTAGGTTACAGTGGTGCAGCTCTCTGTCTCTGTACCATCTGGCTGACTTCTTGACTTTCAGTTTACCTATCACCTTCCATTAAATGGTCTAGTTTATTTCCTTAAGCAGTGGCTGATATGATCATCTTGTAGTCCAGGGAATTCTCTTTTAAGATTTCTCCCACACTGCAGTTTAAACTCATTGATTTTCTGATGCACAATCTTAGTTATAATCCAACTCTTACAGCCATATCTTACTGGTAGAAAAACTATAGCCTTGACTGTATTGACCTTAAGTGGCTATGTTACCTCTTTATACTTTAAAATCCTATCCAGATTTTTCATAGTTTTCTTCCCAAGAAGCAAACATTTGTTTTAATTTCATAGCTGCAGCCACCCTCTGCCTTGAGCTCAGGAAAATAAAATCTTATCACTTCATCTCTATTTGCAAAGAATTGATAGGGCTAGATGAAATAATCTTATTAGCAGAGCAGCAAAACCAGCTTTTGCACTTTTTACTTTTACCTTCCTTAGTAGATTCAGACATCACGCTGGTATCATCTGCATATCGAAAGTTGTTAATATTTCTCTGGTAATTTTCATTCCAGCATATGACTCCTCTAACACTACATTTTTGCCTGATAAATACAGCATATAAATCATATACATCATATAAGTACAGTGACAATATATAGCCTTGTTGCACTCTTTGAGTGTTTTGAACCAGTTATTCCATACTCAGTTCTAACTGTTGCTTTTTGGTCTGTATATAAATTCCTTAGGAGGCAAATAAGGTATTAACAGTATACCTGCTTCTATAAGAACTTGCCATAGTTTGTTATGGTCCATGCACTTAAAGGCTTTATAGTAGTCATTAAAGCAGAAGTAAATATTTTAGTTCAACTCCATTGCTTTGTCTCTTATTCGGCGGCTGCTGGAAATTTGATCTCTGGTATTTCTGCCAGCTCTCTGTCTGTATATATTGCTAGGAGTCTACCTTGCAGGATGTTGTGCATTACATAGCCAGAATGTGAAACGAGCAATTGTTTGATAATCTCAACAGCTGTTAACACTGCCCTGTTTTGGACTAGACTATAACTTGACCTTTGCTAGTTCTATGGAGACTGCTGTGCTTTACATATTTGCTGGTAAATTATGAGTAACATAGTGACACCATTGCTGTGCGGGTTTTTTTAACAATGCAACTGGAATTCCATCACTTCCTGTAGACATATTAGTAAAATGTTCTAGTGCTCATTTAGCATCGCTCTCCAAGATATCTGGCTTTAGATCAGTTAACATGTCAGTCTATGGTTCACTGATGTTAAGATTTTTCTTCTGTAGTTCTTCTGTATATTTCTGTCATCTCTTAACACCTTCTTCTTCCACTAGGTCTTTCCCTTTTTTTATTTTATCATGCCTATTTTCTACCTGAAAGTTTTCTTTAATATTACCATTTTTTATAGAGATCTGTCGCCTTTCTCACTCTGCTATTTTCTTTAGTTCTTTGCACTCCTTTAAATAAACCACCTTGTCTGTTTCTGCTGTTTTATTAAACTCTGCATTTATTTTGATATATTTCCATGCCTATATTGACATTTTCCATTTTTCCTCAGCAGTTTCTAAAGCCTTCCCAGCCAGCCACTTTACCTTCTTATTCAACTTTCTATTTGCCCCTTTTTTGATGGCATCTCTTGCATAATTCCATGAGCTTCTGTTTATAGTCCATCAGGTCTAATCTACTAAGTTTGTTTTTCGCCTCCACTACAAATTCATATAGAGTATTGTTAGGCTTGTAAGCTTTTCTTAGGTTCATGGTTTCATAGGTAGGTACTAGGCTATCGGCCCAAGGGGTCTAAGTAAGCCTAGCCAACAAGGTTCCCTGGCTTACACCACCCAAGAAAGTTCATTTCCTGTACCCCTGTTGAGCAGAGCCACAGAAGTGATCCCCAGGGTGTATTTCCTATTTCCCATCCACTCGTCAAGATTTTTCTTGAAGAGTGCTAATGAGGAAATTTGCTTGACATGGATGAGTAGCATGTCCTGTTTATTGTGGTGACAAGGTTTAGATCTCTAGAGCATGTAGCTAGGAGGGATTGGGATTTCTTTAGGTGTAGCATGTCTAACAGCTCAGGGTTTAACATAGCTTTATATGTTAGGCAGAGATCTCCTCGGAGTAGGTGATATGCTACAGAGTAAAGCTGGAGTTTTTTGACATGGTCAGTGTAGGGCATCTGTTTGAGGCCAGTAATCCTCTTTGTGAGGTACTTCTGTGACCTTTCCAGCTGCTGCAGATGTCTTGTGAGGTATATTCCAAAAGGGGCATTGTACTCTATAATGGGTCTAATGAGTGCCGAGTAGAGGGGAACAATGACCTCTTTTTCCTGTATGAGAACCCTTTTGTGATGAGGTGTGCCACATAGAAGGATTTCCTGACTACTGTGGCAATGTGATTATCAAAGGAGAGACTACTGTCTACATGGGTCCCAAGGTCTCTTATCATACATTCGGCATTAAGTAGACTGCCGTTTATGTGGTAGTTCATGGGTACAGAGTGTTTACCAAAGGGGATGACAATGCACTTTTTGGCATTGAGCTTGAGGTCATGCTTCTGACATCAGGCATCTGTCTCAGTGAAGACCTTCTGTAGGATGTCCACATCATTTGGGTACTTGACTATGGCTCATAGTTTGCACTCATCTGTGAACTTCATTAGCCAGAAGCATTCTATGTTAGCCTGTACTTCAGAGAAGTAGATACCAAACAGGAAAGGTCCCAGGAGTAAACCCTGTGGTACTCCACTTGTCACTGGTTTGAAGTCAGATTTGGAGTCTGCAACTTTTACAGTGTGGGTTCTGTCAGTGAGCCAATTGGCAACCCATCTTGTGATGTAGGGATTTATACCTAGTTTAGTGAGTTTAGCTATAATTCCGGAATGGGGGATGGTATTGAAAGCCTTGGGGAGGTCAAGATAGGCCGTGTGAACCACTGTACCCTTGTCTACGGCTTTGGTGACTGCCTCAAAGAAGTCAATCAGGTTCAGAAGGCATTATCTGCCTTTCACAAACCCGAACTGGGTGGGGTCCAGAGTTTGGAGGTTACCAATTTCTTTGTTTATGAGTTCCATGATGACATGTTCCATGGCCTTGCAGACTAGGCTCATCAGGCTAATAGGGTGATAATTCCCAGGATCAGTGGTGGCTCCCCCTTTGTGGAGTGGGATAACTGTTGCTGTGCGCCATTCAGTGGGCACAAAGCCTGACGTGAGACTATGACTAATCATGGTGTTTAGGTGGGGAGCCAGTTTGTTCTGAAGTTTGTGTAAAACGCAGTCTGGGATGTTGCTGCTCCCACGGATGCTGTGTTTTTGGTTTTAGAGAGTGCAGCTTTTACCTGCATAGATGTGATTACAGGGACTCTGCATTCTTCCTGTATAGATATGGGCCCTTTAGGGGGTGAGGGGGGGGGGAGTAAAGTTAGCACTGAACCCATCTCCCAGGATGCTGGCAATATCAGTTGGTTCTGTAATTTTTGTGCCATTGTGCTGTAACTCAGAGCAGATCTGGGTGCTGCCATTGAGATTCTTGACAATGCTATAGAATGCTTTGTTTTTACCCTTAGAATCAGTGGCAATTTTGTTTTTGTAGCTAACGTTTGAGGATCTTCTAAGGGATCCCAGCTTCTTACTGAGGCTGACCAGTGAGCTCCTCCACTCTTGGGATTTTACTATCTTTTGCAACAGTTTCTTCCTTCTGTTGTAGAGATTGTTTATGGCAGGGGACCGCCAGATTGGCTTCCTTTTTTAGGAGGATAGCGTCTTGGGTCTGTTTCAGATAGCATGATCCATGCACTCTTGTAAGTGCTTATAGAGTGTATTTGTGTCAGATTCAGGAGTCGTAACTGTACTGTCCATCTGCACAGGTGTCATGAAGTTTGCCACTTTTGTCTTAAGAAGCATGAAGTTGGCTTTGGAGAAATTTTTCACCATTGTTTCCTTAATGGTGAGTGGGGGCAGGATTCAAATATCTAGGGTGATTAGCTTCTGGTTGGATCTGACCAATGAGAAGTTGACTTCAGGTGTGGAACACCAGTCACTCATGCTGGTAATGACTAGGTCTAGGATATTGTTGCCCCTGGTGGGGGTGTGGATAAGTTGATCCAGGGCATTGGAATTTATGAATTCCAGAAAGCGTTGAGTGAAGGAGTTGGTACATGAGTAGTTTTCCCAGTTAATGGTGGGGGTAGTTGAAATCGCCCATTATTAGGATGTTTAGTTAAACCCTAATATTTTCCAGTATATCAAGAAAAGAGGAGTGGGAATCCAGGGACATGGTGGGGGATCTGTAGCAAGCTACAATTTGGATTGCAGTTTTGCCCAGAGTTAGTTGCACTTGGATAACCTTGGATGCATTAGGATGTGCATCTAGTCTGGAGGTGTGGCTATCCTTAATGAATATGGACACACCTCCGCCTTTGGTGTTCTGGTCCAGGTTAGATGGCCAAAAAGTGTGGTATGAGTAATTCCCTGGAAATGCATGGGTGCTCTCTAGAGCCTTGAAGCAAGTCTCAGTCACTGCACAGATATCGATGTTCTCCATTTTAAGCAGTGCCTCGAGTGAGTGCATTTTGATATTTAGACTTCTAGCATTGAGTAGCATTACCCTCAGTTTTTGTTTGCCTGTTCCTGTTACGGTGGTGAGTTTGTCATTTGAACCTTGCCTAAAAAAGGCACTATAGGGGCAGCAAGAGCCTTAGCTGGTATCCGAAATCCCAGGGGCGACAGGTGCAGGCCATCTCTGGCAAAGCATTATGGTCTGTTGACCATGTCATCCTAGGCAGACAGACACTGGATCCCCTTAGAATAACACCAGAAGCTTAGCCAATTGTTGAAGTCAATTATTTTGTTCTTGAACTGCGGGTATCATTCCGGACGATTGCAGGATGCTACTCAGGGCTAGGGTCATACCTGCCTGGGCTACAAGATCTGTGAGCTCTTCCATGTCTCTTTTCATGTAGTCCAGGGGGTACATCTCAGGTCATTCACACCAACATGGACAATGACAGAGTCATATTTGTACTTGTTGTGAAGTGACCTGTGTGCGTGGGTTATGTGGTGGATCCTGGCACCCGATAGGCAGCTGACAGTAACCTTCTCCTTGTTTAGCCTGGTGAGTGGGACATCAGTGTGCCTGACTATAGAGTCACCTATGACTAGTGTGTTGGGTATGTTGGTTTGCCTTATGGGCTGTGGTTTATTGGCACACTGTCTGTGGGCTATGTGTCATTTGGGTTGTGTTGGGGGGGTGGAGGTTGCTTGCATTTCTGCTTTGGAGGTCTCTGTTGCTCGAGCAGCTTATTATTGAGAGCCTCTGTAAATGTTTCTGTGTTTCTATGTGTTGACTTTGGTGGTGTAGGTTTAGTGGGACTATGTGATGAGTGTGGTGTGGTGCAAGTGTTTACCTTCTCCTCTTGACTGTCAAGTTCAGTCTTGGTTGGAGAGAGGTTTAGCTCCAGTTTGGCTGGAGAAGTGCATCTCTCACAGGTTGTGGTGTTGGTTAGGAGGAGGAGAGGGTTGTCTGTGTACATGAGGCAATTGCTATATTGCCTCAAGATGCCCAGTTTCATCAGATAGACAGGAGAGAACACTGGGAGCTGACCCTTGGACATGCCTGAATAAAAAACTACTTTCCTCTAGACAAGTGAGGAAAGTGAGTATAAGAGCTGCTTTTTTCTAAGCAAGTGAGGAAAGTAAGTACAAAAACTGTTTTTCTCTAGGTATAGAGGAAGGTCGAATGCTGTAGTAATTTGTAGCTTATTTAGTGCTAACAAGTTCTGAACAAGTGCTGAGCACGGATAAGCAAATTCATGTGCTAAAACTAAGAATCTGTACCTGGATCTTGTGGTAGATAGGCTACCTAGTGCTTACCACTCCCACTGATAAGCTAGAATGCTTCCCTTCAACACAGAAAAGCTTGTGGGGCTCAAAAGCTTACAAACAGTCCTGGATACAGCAAATCTCTATCTGGACTAGACTAGTTACAGGAAATGTGGAAAACAAGTGCAAACGTGAGCTTTTAAACCAGAAAGTTGAAAGATATGGAAAAACTGCCCAAACGGTCAATAAGCTACAATTTCTGGGCCAGAAACCACTCTTGTGGTAGATAGGCTACCTAGTGATTACCACTTCCCCTGATAAGCTAGAAGGCTTCTCTCCAACACAGAATGGCTTCAGGGGCTCAGAAGCTTACAAGCAGTCCTGAATAGAGCAAATCTGTATCCAGACTGGACTATATAGGAAAGGTTGTAAACAATTGCAAATGTGAGCTTTTAAACCAGGATGTTGAAGGAGATGGAAAAACTGCCCAAATGGCCAATAAACTACAATTTCTGGGCCAGAAACCACTCTTGTGGTAGATAGGCTACCTAGTGCTTACCACTCCCACTGATAAAATAGAAGGCTTCCCTCCAACACAGAAAGGCTTGGGGGGATCAGAAGCTTACAAACACTCCTGGATACAGCAAATATGTATTTGGACTATACTAGTTACAGGAAAGATGGGAAAGAAGCGCAAACACAGTATTTTAAACCAGTAAGTTGAAAGAGATGGAAAAACTGCCAAACGGCCAATAAACTACAATTTCTGAGCCAGAAACCACTCTTGTGGTAGATAGGCTACCTAGTGCTTGTTTTCATTAATTTGATTTTGTACTTTTCAGTTAGAAGCTGATAGTTCACACTATATAAGGGTCTTTATTCAACCACTTTAGTGACAGTGAAGGTTAATGCCTATTGTCAAAAGCCTTTATGCTTAAAGTTTGTACTAGACAAGCATAGCCGATATTCCAGTTCCTCTTCCACCTCATGCTGAAACCTCAGTATCAGTGGTCCCAATGAAATTACTAGTCAACAGAGATGATAGTTTGCTAATGTTGACATCCCTTAAAACCTTTGTTGGTCAAATTTTGCAGGTGAAAATTAATTTTTGGCCTTATTGAATTAGAAGCTCAGGAAAAGAAAAATGTGTTATATTTATCTAGAATGAGAGAAACTGACAGGCTCTGAAGTTGACCTAGTAAGGAATAAGGTACAGACTGATGTGTCACTATATATGACTTTGATTAATCAACATCCTTACATCTCTCTGACCTTGGTTGAATTAATACAGTGAAAAATAACTATTATCCCTCATTTGTTATATCCCTATGTTTATTCTCATTGTGTCTTTGTAGAGTTTAGTTAATTTCAGTTTATGTTGAGTGCTAAACCTTACATATCCTATACGCACCTAGTGTGAGACTTTTAGGCAGCTAGAGACCTCTGGTCACAAGGTACTCTGTGAAGAGGTCATTCACTTGCACTAAAATAGAGTCATTTCCTTATTTGCAGACTTGAAAGTATGAGCCAGGGAGAGAAATGCTGAGTGGTTTAGTCCTTCTGAGGACATGGAGCGACAGATCTTGTGTAATCCTTTAAGTTTAAAGCATTGCTAACAGTTCCAGCCCAGCATACCATGAGAGTCTGAATCTTTTTGTCTGGTAGCACTTTGATTGGGTCTGACCTCCTAAGGGTAAGGCTCAGTCTATTAATGGGTTCTGCCCTGCTGGTGTACCAGCTTCTACCCTCTGTTTTAAGGCTATATGTGCATCCCCATGGCCCATTAAGTATTCCTCCTGCCTTGCATTGTGCCATAAAATGTTAGGCCCATACTACAAAGTAGGCAAGCTATATGAATGAATTTCTGTTAGTCTTTCCCCAAGACTGAACAGGTACAAATACTGAGAACAGTGCATTACAAGACAGACTGATGGGAAAATTCTGCTGGATCTGTAGTCAGCACATTTGGGTCTGACTCCCACAGCAAAGCTTAAATCTAGCTAAATGAAAGTTTGATATATAATGTGTATTTGTCCTCATCCATTAATATCAAAGTGGAGACTAGTGCTAAGCGTTATGCAAGAAATGTAGAGAGCCATATTGATATCTGGTTCATACACTGTGTCCTGCCCGTGCATTGCCATTTTTGGAGCTAAATATAAGATGCTATAAAATCAAAATCATCAGTCCTCAAAAAAAAAAAAAAAAAACTGAACATAATGTCTAAACCATCTCTATAGCTTGTAACATAACCAACTTGTTTGCTTAATTTATGTCTTGAATTTGACCTCATCTCTTCCATCTTCTATTGGAAGACTTCCAATCAGGAGATCACTTTTATACAGTTGGTTCAGATGATCACCTATGTAGGTTCCTTAATGCATATAAGACTTTTGCTTCTGTGCTACCTGGGTACATCATCAACATGTCACTCTCCAGTGGCACGTTCTCTGACCTCTGGAAAACAGTCACCGTTACTCCACTCTTTCAGTTTCTCTCATCCTCCCATTCTATCTCCTTTATTTCCTGACTTAAAACTCTTGAGAAAGCAGACACTTTAAAGCTTCCATGCACTTCAACTCTACTGACCTCCTCAATTATCAAATATACTGTTTCGGAGAGGGGCACAGCACCTTTACATCTAACTTCTACACCCCAAACCATATCCTCCAAGCTATGAACAATAGCAATGCCACTGGGACGATGTTTATTTACCTGGCCTTTAATATATTCAGCACATCAGACTTATGAAAGAGCTTGCTTGCTTGCTTCCTTAGTATAGATTATCGCCAACATTGCTGTCCTGAATTCAAAGCTATCTAAAGGAAAACTCTTCCCACTCATAACAAGTTTATGTGGGTGGTTCCTAAGTATCTTCTGGCAATTACTTTTCATTTTCTTCTTTAATGCTTTTAGCATTACCCTACCTATTCTGCCTGCTCTTATTTACCCTGAAGAATTGGTTACCTGAGATGGTGATGGCTCACCATTCCAGCATCAACAACATTCTATGTCAAACATGTCCATATATAGTTTTGCCTCTAAGGACCTCTCCCTATATCAGAAAAATAAATAAAAAGATCTTCAGAAATCTATCTGTGGTACCACTTATATTCTATTATATTAATGTGCATTTTCCAGTAGTACAAGGAAACAGAAAACCTATTTAGTGTGCTTTTTAAGTATATTTAAGACTGCTCCTTCCCTCTATCCCTACCTTCCATCTTTCTCTTTTTCATGTCCCATGTCATTTTTAATGACTTTGGGGATTACCTCATTACTACCTATTCTGGCAGTGCAATCCATAGGTCCACAATCCTTTCTGTGAAAGAATTCTTTCAGAGATCCAGGAAGTAGTTAATCCCTATAATCTGCTGCCTGTTTTTCCTTCTTTCCCTTTTGCCCTTCCTCTTCAGAATGTGCCATTAACATGTCTCTGGCATAGATCAGAATGCATGATATACCTTTAAGAAGCATTCCAGTCAGTGGGCACGTGCATATAAGTACTGAGCACATGCAAGCAAGACTACCATTTTGAGTGAGCAGCCAGAGTGATAGCATGCATATTTGTAGAAGTCAGTTAGTAAGTTTGTTTGTTTAATGTTACTGCCTTCCATCCTGATGTGTTTGTATATAAAAAGCTACTTAAATGAACACCCAAACCTCATTGTCTTCTTCCAATGTACAAGACAAATGACACAGTGTTAGAATGGGATCCAGAGTTACAACCATGAGGCAAGCAGTTAAAAATGGAGGAATATACTGGAGTGGATCATCATAGGGTGTCCTAATGGTTAAGGTGTTTGCCTTGCAACCACAAGGTGCAGGGTTTGAGTCTCACAAGGGACAATTGGCTAAGCTTAAAATGGTTCGCAAGGACAGTTAGCTTAGTACTAATCTATGAACCTATGAACCTACTGTTCAAATGACTTGCAAACTGGTCAGAAATCATTTCTAGGTATTAAAACTCACTTAAATGATTTATTTCACTACGGATATAAAACGAAGCACTCAGAATGCTCAAAATGAATTTCTTTTTTTTCCATAATAAATTTTTATTGATATATATTTTCAAAATACAATAAAATCACACACATAATTCACTACTATTACTATCAAAACTATATACAATATCTACATGAAATGCTTCCATATAAAAATCGTCATTATTCCAAAAAAAAAGAAAAGACACCAGGGAAGAAAAACAAAGCCGAAACATTTGTAGTAGTACTTTGCATCCATACATATCATACATGTTTTCAAAACATTGTTTTCTCCACATAAACTTTAGTATATTCCTAATAACAGTATTATGCTAATATAATATTAAAAACCTTTTCCCATATTTTCGGATTATTAATATTTTTGTTACTTTGCTTCAGGAGTAATTTATGTGCTAATATATGCTTTATAGCCACAAGCTTGAAATTATCCCATGATGTCTTGTCTGGTTCTAACCAATTTGTAGCTATATATAACTTCATCAGCAAAAAAATATTCATACATATTATAGTTTGTGACCAAGAGAGCTCTCTTGGAGGAACATGTAGAATCATAAATTCCCATGATAATGTTGAACTTTGATAACCTATCTTTTGTAGTTGTGTTCTAAGAGAGTTCCAAAGCTTATATATACACTTGCAGATCCAGAACATATGAAGAAGATCTGCCATTTGATTTGTGCAATATGGACAAGTTGGAGAATTCCTAGGATTAAATTTATGTAACCTCAGATGAGATAAGCATTATTCCAAATCATCAACTGCGTATACATCAACTTTTGAAAAGAGACCGATTTTATTGTTAAATCAATTGCTTTTAATACCTGATTATCTGCTACTGTCATTTTGTTTACCCAATACCCTGACAACAGAATTTTATCCTGGAATTTTAAATATTTAATTAATTTATTTGTTGTTGTTATAAATTTGACCTCCTGTTGGAGAGCCTGCCACAATTCAGAGCATTTATCCACAATTCCGACTACCGGTTTAAAGTTTTCAAAATGACTCAGAGCAAGTTCTCTGATTTGTCTCATGACAACCACATAACTCTTAGGAAGATTCAATTCCTGCCTAACTTGCGAAGCTGATAAATGAAATTTATTAAAAACATCAATCAGAGTCAAATTAACTATTAATGGGAATTTACTAAGATCAATCAACTGATTAGTTTAAAATTGGGATTCCTATGGAAAGGCTGAAAAACCATCATATATTGCAACAAGTCTACTGATTGGAATAAATTTTGCAAAGATGCCACATATGTTTTTAAGTGGTCCATAATCCCATACTTTATCAAACTACTTTTATCCAAAAAGGGTAAAGCTTTAGGATTTATGTTCCGATCTAGAATATGCTTGTAATTCAAGACCACCCAAGTTGGTATCCACTTTGTACTAATTACCTCGTAATTAGCAATTCTTAAACACCTGTTGGCATTCACAATTAAATAGTATACTTCAAAATTCGGTAACTCAAGTCCTCCTCTACTCTTCGGAGTCATTAATTTCTCATACGATATTCTAGTTTTCTTTGGCTCCCAAATAAATTTAGCTAGATCTTTATGAATTTGTTTAAAAACTGTCTTTGTAATTGATACTTGAGCAGACCTAAAGATATACAGCATTCGTTGTAATATATTCATTTTCACTATTGATACTTTTGCCAATACCGGTAGTCTTAAATTCCTCCATCTGCCACAATCAGCTACTATAAGTTCCCATACTCGTTTAATATTATTACTATAAAAGTCCTTATTATCCTTGGAGAAGCTAATACCCAAATATTTAATATTTTCTTTACATGATATCTTCCCCACCAGGGACATTAATGAAAAAGGTTTAGGGGTTCTTAACGGGAAAATACTAGTTTTCTCCAAATTAATTTTGTAATTAGAGACTTCTGAAAATTCATTTATAACATTTAATATCTTTTCACTATCAGAAATTGGGGTTGTACAATAAATAATAAGATCATCAGCAAATGCCGACATTACTAATTTATTCCTATAAAGTATTGGTGCATTATGATACAAATTTTGCTTAATATATAAAAATAGAGGTTCTAAATAAAGGTTAAACAATAAGGGGACAAAGGGCAACCCTGCGTGTACCATTTTAATCTGTATTCTTTTAGAATAACTCTTATTAATATATAACGTAGTATACGGATTACTATATAATATTTGTAGTATCTGAATAAATTCCTGTGGCATATTGAAATAAGGCAACACATCAAACAAAAAGTTTATATCCACTCTATCAAATGCTTTCTGAGCATCTATTATAAGGGCATAAATATTAGAGTTGTTTTGTTTAGCATACATCATCATATTATGTAGTGTAAGTGTGTTATCACTAGTTTGTCTAGTTGCCATAAATCCAGCCTGTTCCTTAGAAATTAAATGGATCATAATCTTTTTTAATCTACATGCTATAATGGTAGTTAGAATTTTCATATCCACGTTTAATGCTATTGGCCTGTAATTATCCAGGCTTTGGGGGTCTGAATTAGCTTTATGTATAAAGATTGTTTTTGACACATTAAGGTGGGGGTCACTAATTTTATTCCTGATTATGTAGTTAAATACATGGGACAATATTTTACCAAAACTATCAGCAAACTCTTTATAAAATTCAACTGTCAAACCATCAGGACCTGGTGACTTATGTACTTTCATATGTTGAATTACATACACTATTTCCTCTGAAGATATAGGTTTAATCAGATCACCTTGCAGACTCGCTTCTAATTTTGGAAAATTAACTTTTTGCAAGAATCTTTTATTCTGTTTATGTATAGACCTATCAATATGACCCTCATAAACCTTGGTATAGATTTTTTCAAAAATATCAATAATATCCTCAGTTTTAGAATACACTGTGTCATTGCATTGTATTTCCGAAATATGTACAGTTGTTTTCGATTGATTTATAATCCTTGCCAATGCTTTTGACGGTATTTGAACATTATTGGCATATTTCACTAAACTCCTATGCTCCTGAAGTGTTACTCTACTATTATGCAGCAAGAAGAGATCCCTTTGACATTTCAACATTTCCTTCTCTGTTTGAGCATTAAAATTCTGAATCAGTTCTTTCTCGAGTAGCTTCACTTTTGTTTCTAGTTTTTGAATATCAATGTTTTGCCTTTTCTTATAATATGAGGCTTTTTGCAAAAGAAATCCTCTAATTTGAGATTTAACTGCTGCCCATTCAATATCAGGAGTATGTTCCTGAAGCTTCATCCTATCTGTTAAATCTTTCAGATATTTTACAATTCCATCTATTATATCCTTTTTATTTAACAGATTTGGATTAAGTGACCAATTGTAACCTCTATGCATTCTTGTATCTTTTAAATCCTTAGAAAACCTTAACGAAAATTTTGAGTGATCCGATAGAGATCGAGTATGTATAACCACTACTGGTTCCAAATTAATTAATGCTTTGGATATCAAGAAAAAATCTATCCTAGACCACATTTTGTGGCATGGTGAATAGAAGGTATACTTAATTGCATTATTAATATTATGTGTATAACAAAAGGGGTCATATAATTGAAAATCTTCCTTGAAGTCATTTAATGCTATCCCGGCCTGCTTATTAAATGCTCTTTGTGAACAAGACCTATCCAACTTTGGATTTTGATAGGTATTCCAATCCCCACCCACAATAAAATAATAACCATCATACTGTGTTAAGATTGGATATAATGATGTTATGAAACTTTGTTGGTCATTACATGGTGCATATATATTCAAAAGTAAAAGAGGTTTATCAAACGCATTATCCGATAAAATAACATAACACCATCGCCCATTTTGATCCACTTTAGAGTCTAAAATCTTGTCTTTGTATTGAGTTTTAATAATAATAGCTACTCCAGCACTGTTTGTCTTACTTTCTGATGCCACTACCGCTCTAATCCAGTTCTTTTTCCTAATATCATCCCACTGATCATTTAACAAGTGTGTTTCTTGTAAAAATGCAAACAGTGCTTTGTCCTGTAGCAGTATGTGTAGTAACAGCTTCCTCTTCTTCAAGTTCTGGAGCCCTTTAACGTTCCATGAGTCTAATTCCCACATTGACAGGTCTAATTATCCAATAATAGTATAAAAGGGAAATTGTCCAATGGATATGTATTAACTGCATACTAAACATAATCTGGAAGCATTTCCTACATCCCGTCCGCAGTCAGTGCCTACCCACTTTACCCCTGGACCAGGACTTATATAGGTCTGATATGTGAAAAAACATGAACAAGGTTAAAAACACAAACATATTTAAAAGCTTCATGTAATAAAACTTAAAACATTTCCTAAACTTACAACCTATATATTCTAACTTAGCTACTACAAAGTCTAAACTAAACATTCCCTAACAAACACTGCTATTGCTCTACAGCTTATGTTCCAACTATTAATTAAGCAAATCTGTATTGTAAGTTAGTATTACCATTTAAAGAAAAAAAAATTTTAATATATTAACTAGCTACTTATACTTACCCCAAATACCTCTTTTATTACAATCATTATTTATATACCACTTTTATTGAGAGAGAGAAAGAAAGAAAAAAGAAAACAAAAAAAAAAAAACAGGCAGCAAAAAAATAAATGCATCCCACATTATAATTCTGTACCATACACAGTGTCTGCAACTACCAATTATCAAAGTTGCAATTGCATGCTTTAGTTCCTAACTATACTGACATTAGTTGTCTGATTAACACCACCCAATAGCCAGTATTTACCTATTTATATTCATATATATAGTGCTATACCTTGCACCCACTGCAAATATTGTAAAAATATAATTTGGTTCAAAACTATAAGCAAAAGGAAAAAGAAACAGGAAAAACAGATGTTATTATATGCTTTACGTACATATTCTAATGTTATTTACTTGTTAAAAAAAACATTAACACATTATGTCAGTTCTTTTCAGCTTCTCAAACCAGGAAACCATCAGTAATACTCACGACGGGGGACCGCTTTCGCAGCCGGACCACAGGAAGTGTTACATCGAAATCCACACTCAGCTGCATTCAAGGGATTTCCTGTTTACCACTCAACGAAAAAAGTTCATAGAGGTCATAAAAGTTTGGAAAACGGCCAGCAGACCCTCGGATCATCGCAAACAAACAGTTATATTGCTTTTACAGAGGCCTAAACGACTTAAGCAGGGAACAAAGGATTACCTAAGCCTCGAAGTATAGTAAATACTGGATCTGACCTCAGGAGCATGCCAGTCTCAACAGAAGTTTCTTTCAGCCCTCTGATGCAGGTAAAACTTTAAAAACCTTCAGAAACACTCCCTTTGCCTCGTTTTTAGTAGAAACAGAGTATTTAATCCCATCCACCATAAATGTAAGCATATTAGGATATTTCATCTGGAATTTAATTTGCTTGTCAATCAGAAATTTACAGTATGCAGATAAAGACTGCCTAGCTTGCCTTACTTGCAGTGGTAAATCCTGAGCCAGAGATATTTTATTATTTTTCCACATAACAAAGCCACCATTCTTTTTTGCAGTAAAAAGTATTTTGCTAACATCTTGAAAGTTCAATATCTTAGCATATACAAGTCTAGGCATATTAGAAGCTTGTACCTCTCTCAGTGCTCTGTGTGCCCTTTCGATAACAATTTGTTTAACTCCATCAGCATCATTTAACAAAACTTCAAGTATTTGTGTTATAGTTGGTATTAGCTCTGCATACTGAATGTTTTCAGGGATCCCTCTAATAATAATATTATTTCTCCTAGACCTCGCTTCTAAATCAGTAAGTTTGCTTTGCATGGCTTGTAACTCCACATCATGTACCTTTGTTTTCTTCTCCAGCAAGTCTATTTTGTCCTCGGTTTCTGAAATTCTAGCCTCTGTTTTGTCCATTCTCAGCAGCAACTGATTACATGAAACTCCAAAAGTTTGTATTTGAGTAGTCAGGTCCTTTAAAGCTTCTTGTATAGGCAATAAAGCATGTTTGATATCGTCCATGTTCAGTGGCTGATCAGTTTTAGATCTAGTCTCTGGTTTCTGTTGTTCCTGCTGTCTAGTAATTCTTTGTTTTTTCGCACTCCCATCCTTTACTGGTGACTGTAATTCTGACAGCTTTGTTTTGGTAGTAGTTGTTTCCATGCTTTTTCCTTCTTGTGACATTTTCCTTTCCCCAAGCTGACAGGTAAAATGAAGAATGCAGACAGTCCTTTGTTTATTTCTCTCTTCAGAGCTAGCTAATCACTTGGAATCCTGATAGATAAAGACTTTTTTTTCCACTTTTTTTCCTGGTTATAGATTAATCAAGTGTAGATGCATCTTTTTTAACTTTAATTTGATGTTCAAACCTCTTGGTATCTACTCAGGTTACAGATTTTTCTCAGGTTTATTGAGGAGCTGCAGGTCAGCAGTGTTTACAGAATGGCAGCCATCTTTGAATCCTCAAAATGAATTTCTAATTAAATAAAATGTCCTATACTGTGACATATTATAAAAATATTCAAAATAATTATGAAAACATTTGAAACAATATCTGAATCACATAAAATGCATAAAAAAGGGAAAACAACAATATTAGTTGGTACTAGGGCCTAGGGCCTATACAAGTCTAGCCATAACAATTCCCTGGCTATTTCATCCCACACTATTTACTTCCCTAGACCCCTGTCTAGCAGAGTGACTGATGTAATCCCTGGGGTGAATTTCCTTTCTCCCATACAATCATCAAGGTTCCTTTTGAAGAGGGCCAAAGAGGTGCTCTGCTTGACATGTATGGGCAGTCTATTCCAGAGTCTGGGGAGTCTCTGGGTCAGGAACCTATCCCTCCAGCATGTTTTGTTTATTGTGATGACAAGGATTAGATCCCTGGAGTGTGTGGCTCTGAGGGATTGGGATTTCTTTATGTGTAGCATGTCCAACAGCTCTGGGTTTGACATGGCCTTGTATGTTAAGCAGAGATTGCCTCAGAGTAGACGATATGTGACAGAGTATAGCTGGAGTTTTTTAAGTCGGTCAGCATAGGGCATCTGCTTTAGGCCTGTGATTCTTTTAGTAAGGTATTTCTGCTGCCTTTCCAGTTGTTGCAGATGTCTTGAGAGGTACATACCAAATGGGGCGTTGTATTCTATAATGGGTCTAATGAGGGATGAGTACAGTGGGACAATGACCTCCTTTTTTCTGGATGAAAAGCCCTTAGTGATAAGGTGTGCCACATAGAAGGATTTCCTGAATGTTGTGGTGATGTGGTTATTGGAGGTGAGACCACTGTCCACCTGTGTCCCTAAGTCTCTTATCACACTTTCGGTGTTTAGTGTACTGCCACCTATGTGGTAATTCACGGGTACATGTTTTTTTCCCAAAAGAGATAACAATACATTTCTTGGCATTGAGCTTGAGCCCATGGCTCTGGCACCAAGCATCTGTTTCTGTAAGGCCCTTTTGTAGAGTATTGACATCATTTGGGGATTCAGTAATGGCTCCCAGTTTGCAGTCATCTGCAAACTTTGTTAGCCAGAGTCCCTTAGTGTTAGCCTGTACTTCAGAGAAGTAGATGCCAAACAAGAGAGGTCCTAGGACTGAACCCTGAGGTACTCTACTTGTCACTTGTCTGGAGCTGGATTTGAAGTCAGCTACTTTTACAGTGTGGTTTCTGTCAGTAAGCCAGTTGGCAACCCATCGAGTGACGTAGGGATTAATGCCCAGCTTAGTAAGTTTATCTATGATTCCAGAGAGAAAACATTTGAAACAATATCTGAATCACATAAAATGCATAAAAAAAGCGAAAACGACAATATTGTTTCACAATGTACTACTTTTTCACATTAACTAAATCTATTCAAAGTATCCAAAGTGTGCAAAGTGTTGGCAAATATGTGCAGTATTGCAGTACAGTTATGTCACAAAGTATAGTCTTTCAAAGAGATTATTGTGCATTTGAATATTATTACAAGTACCTGGTGTGTGTGTATCTTCATACATAATTACAATGGCTGAGATTGCATTGTGTTTAAACATATTTTATTGGCATGGCAGAAGGATTTTGCAGACCTGCACCACTTGGGTTTGATAACAATATTGCAGTAAATTGGAGAGTGTTTGAGAAGGAATACAATATTTTCATATAGGCTGCTTTTTCTGACAAAGACACACATACAAAGGTATTTATTCTGCTTAATTTAGCCGAGTCAGAAGCCATAGAAAAAGAGCATTCATTAAATGTATGCACCTGCTGTGTTTGCAGGGGTGGGGGATAACTGCCATATTGTGGTACAGGCTGAAACATGGGAATACCCTGAGTGCTTAAAACATAAATTTAGAGAAATGTATAACCCCCAAACGAATGTTACAATGAGAAGACACTTATTTTACACAAGAGATCAAAAACCTGGGGAAACATTTGCAGCATATATAACAACTTGAAAAATAAAGCTAAAACACGCAGAATTGGTGATTTGAGAGATGAGTTAATAAAAGACAGGCTTGTGTGTGGTATTAATAATGATGGATTGAGAAAGATTTTGCTTCAGGAAATTGATTTAACATTAAATGAGGCCATAGAGATTTGTCAGATATATGAGCTTACAGAAAAGCACACAAATATGCTTACAAATGAGAAAAGCATGCTTGCAGTATCTAATAATGCTAATGTGGATAGTATGCAGCATGGGGTTAAAAGATACAGGCCTAAGGGTGTGGCTGCTACAGTCATAGCTCCAGTAAAACCCAGAGCAGCTTCAGTAAGGCCTAGCATACATGCAACAAAGCACAGGGGTTACTCAGCAAAATCAAAGAATGTGCCCCCACATAGCCTCATAGTCAGCTGACATAATTGTGGTGGAAACCATGAGCCCAAGTGAGAAAACGTCTTAGCTTTTGGTCAGCAGTGCCACAAATGTAATTAGTGGAATCATTTCAAAAGCTTTTGTAAATAAAATAAGGCTCATTCTTTTTTTTTAAGAAATCATTCATAGACACAAGTTGATCAGTTAAAAAGCTGCAACCCCACTTTTTATGTTGATGGTGTGTCTGTGCTTGATGAAACAGTCAATGCAGTAGATTTGTGGGCAAAGAATGAGATCTTTTGCACTGTTCAGATTAATGGGAGTCCTGTAGAGCTCTAAGCAGATTCTGGCTCAAAGTGCAATTTTATGTCAGCAGAAACATTTGCTAGAGTAAAAGCTGTAGAACAGCTTGATTTGTCAAAGTGTAAAAAGCTTGTTTCTTATGGTGGTGAAGAAATTCAAACTGAAGGCTCAGTAGTGCTTTCATGTTACTCTGCTGGGAACAGCTATGACTTGCAGTTTTACATAGTCAAGAGACATGTACAGCCATTAATAGGCCTCAGAGACAGTTTGAAAATGGGACTGCTTTCATTTAATAAAGAAATTCACCATGTACGCTTGAATGATAACAGCTCAAATGTTGCTCAAACTATTTTTTCTGAGTATGCTGATATTTTTTCAGACAAAATAGGCAAACTCCCAGTTGTGTACTCCATGAAATTAGGCAACAACATAAGCCCAGTTGTTAGGCAAGCATGGAAAGTTCCAATAGCTATGCAGTACAGAGTCAAAGCTGAGTAAGACAGAATGGTGCAGCAAGAAGTAATTTGTCCAGTAGAAGAAGCAACTGAATGGGTATCTTCCATGGTAGTAGCTCATGAGAAAAGCTTAGATGATATCAGAATATGTATTGATCCAAGAGACTTGAACTTAGCATTAAAACTACCTCATCATCCTATGTGCATAGTCAAGGAAGTTGCTGCCCTCATGCCAAACACCACTGTTTTTTTCTGTCTTAGATGCAAAAAGTTAATTTTGGCAAATTTTGCTTGATCAAAAATCTTCATTGTTAACCACATCCGATACACCATTTGGGAAGTACAGATTTCTGAGAATACCATCTGGAATAAATTCTGTCAGTGAAGTCTTTCAACGTGCGATGGAACAAATTTTTTTCTGACTATCCATATGCTATTATAGCAGATGATATTGTTGTAGGAGGCAATGGTGAAGTCAAACATGATAGAAACCTCAAGAAAGTTCAGGAAAGAGCACATGAAGTGAATCTTAAGCTGAATCCTCAGGAGTGTAAATTCAGGCTACAAGAAGTTACTTATGTTGGTCATTTGTTTACCAGTCCAGGCTTATGATTAGATGCTTCCAAGCAAACACCAATTTCCTGAGATGCCAGCTCCAGACAATATCCAAGTCCTACAATGTTTTTTTGCCATGATCAACTATTTAGACAAGTTCATTCCACATTTAAGCCAACTTTCAGCACTGCTAAGAGAGCTGAGATACAAAGATTTAACCTGGTCATGGTCAGATCAACACAAAGAGCATTTGATACCTTGAAACTGAAAATTGCCATTCTACTAACTCTAAGATACTATCATGTTCACAAACCAGCAACTCTTTTATGTGATGCTTCTAGGTTTGGTCTTGGTGTAGTCATTCTTCTAGAGGGTAGACCAGTAGCCTATTCATCGAGAACTCTTTCCCAAATTAAGATGCAATATGCCCAGATTGAGAAAGAACTCTTGGCAATTGTGTTTGCATGTTCAAAATTCCATGATTATATTTATGGCCTACCTATCCAGATCAAAACTCACTACCAATCTCTAGTCACTATTTTGAGAAAACATATGCACACAGCTCCTGTGAGTTTACAATGCATGATGCTCAAATTGCAAAAGTGCAATTTCAATCTTGTTTACACAAAAGGCAAACTTCTTTATCTTGCTAGCACCTTATCCAGATCACCCAGGAAAACAACAGAACAACATGACAATGAGAAACCTGATTTTGAAGTCATGGAAGTGAGAAATTTTTCTTCCACATGTGTTGATGAGCTCAGAACTCACACAGCTTCAGATCCATTTCTTCAGAAACTTAACCTCTTTATCAGTTGAGGATGGCTGTCAAAGCAATCTTGTTTACCAGTAGATGTGTAGCAATATTTTCCTTACAAAGATGAGATTTTGCCAGACAATGGTATCTACAGTACATTCAGATCTTGTATCGTGGCAACCCAGGAACTGATTTTACCAAAAGGAGGGCAAGAGAACTAGTATTTTAGCCTTCTATGTCAAAAGATATTGAGAAGGAAGTTTCTTCTTGTTCAATTTGTAATCGTACTAAACCGTATCAACAAAAAGATCCACTTCAGTTAAGCCAGATTTCTGAACTACTTTGGTCGACAGTAGCTACATATATCTCCGAGTGGAATGCTCAACATTACTTGGTGTTAGTAGACTCTTATTCAGATTGGTATGAGATTGACCTACTTCCTAACGTACTGTCCCATACTGTCATTACTAAGTTGAAGAGATACTTTTCTGTCCATGGTAGTCCACACAGTCATTTTTGACAATGGTGCACAGTTTACAAGTCAGCAGCTCAGACAATTTGTTGAAACATGGGATTTTGTTCAAATTACGACTAGTGCTGAACACCTGCAGTCAAATGGTTTGGCTGAACGTGCAGTTAAAAGTGCAAAACAGCTGTAAGAGAAATGCAAACATGACAATACCGATGTTTTCCTAAAATTGCTAAATCTCAAAAACATTCCTCGTGGTAATTATTTTGGCTCACCTGCCTAGAGGTTTATGTTGAGACAAACCAGAACCACATTACCAATCAGCAGCAATTTATTGGTTTCAAACAAAGCAGTGAAATCACAACTATTGAAAAAGTATTTGACCCAGAAGTCCTACTATGATAAGACCAACAAACTGCTCCATTCATTAAAAGAAGGGTGATAGTGAGGAGGCAGATGTCAAAAGGTTTTGATCGCATCAGATTTGTGAAAAGTTTGTGTTGAGACCCGAGATTGTACATTGTGGAATCACAAGGAATAGAATTCAGGTGGAATTAGAAACATTTATTACCAGTATCCAAACTAATGTTACAGCATCCTGCCTGTGACAAAGACTCTAATTCTCAGAGCGACTTGTACAACATTCCTGTACGAGAGGACATTCTGTTAGTATTCCCTATTTCTGAGAATATCCCTGAGAATGCTAAAGTAGAACATTCACCAGTGACTGTCCCTGTTGCTAAACCCTGTCCTAACTATTACACTGCGAGATTAGGTTGCATTTCCAAACCTAATCCTAAATACACATTAACCTGGACATGAATGTTGTTTTGTTTATTATTGTCTGTATAATTGCGTGCCTATTCAAATGTCATTGCCTGTATCAGACAACTAGTCAAAAGAGGGAGGATGTAGATCAGAGTATGTGATATACCTTTAAGAAGCATTCCAGTCAGTGGGCACGTGCATATAAGTACTGAGCACATGCAAGCAAGACTGCCATTTTGAGTGAGCAGCCAGAGTGATAGCATGCATGTGTGTAATAGTCAGTTAGCTCATTTAAGTTTAATGTTCCTGCCTTCCACCCTGGTGTGTTTGTATGTAATAAACTACTTAAATTAACACCCAAGCCTCATTGTCTTCTTCCAATGTACAAGACAAACGACACCTGGCATGATCTTGTACACTAATACCAAGCTCCCCAGACTCCTCTGGTCTTAGGTTAATGAAGCTCTAGATCCTTTAGTCTCTGGTCAGATTACTTCCCCTCCATCTTTTGGATCTTTCCTGTAGTTTTCCTCTTCACTTCTTCCAACAGCCTGGTGCTCCTTTCCTTATATGGTCTCCAAAACTGTACACAGTACTAAAAGTGTGATCTGACCAATGCCCTCTACAGTGGAACGATTGCCTCCTTGTTTCAGGAACTAATTCCATTATGGATACACAACAACATTCTGTTTTTTTGCTGCCACTGCCCTCTTACTTCTCTTGTAGTAGTGCACGCAGGTATGATCAACACCCCTAGATTCTCTTTCTGCTGTATTGCCACCAGTTCCACACCCCCAGCCACTATTTCACAACAGGGTTGTTGAGCTTCAAGTTTGCATTTGTTTGTACCAAACAATGACTAGCATTTTTCTGTACACTTATTCAGCTTCTTCAAATTATTTTCTAGATTACTCTTCCCATTCTGCATTTTAGCACTTACCTTTGTGTCATTTGCAAAGAGGCAGAATTTTTTTTATTTTTTTTTTGCTTTTGTTTATCAGGTTTGTCTGACTGGGTTTAGACAAAAACCTTTTTAGTACAGGGCCAGGGAGAAAAGCTCCAAAACAGACATTCAGTGATATACATGAACAGACATGAAGTAATAAACTTTAACAATTATGCATTCATTTGCTAATTACAGTATAGGCAACTATTACAGTGTAAAATATATGTATTATTAGATTTTGAACACTGAGCATCTGAAGTGGTGTTTTAGTGGGCTTGTCAAAAAGATAATAGATCATGTGATTTGTGCTTAGAAATTCAAAGAAATGGAGGTGAGGGAAGGAACTACATAAAGTAGAAAATGTTAGTATTGTAGTTAAGAGCTGGGGTATAAAGCAGGTACAGAGACAATGTTTTATATATATATATATATATATATATATATATATATATATATATATATATATATATATATATATATATATATATATAGCTATCAGAAGGATTATACTAGCATTGTAGAGGAGAGGGTGAGCAGTATCATAAAAGTATTTATATGTCTAGGAGATGATCATGGAACTATTCAGGTTCATAGGTTCATAGGTTCATACTAGGCTATCTGCCCTGGGGCATTTATAAGCCTAGCCCGATTGTGTTTGGCTTACGCCTCCCCTTGATTTGAGTATACTGTGCCCTTTTTAAAGTTTAGTTTACTGTGCCTCTGTCTAATAGTGACATGGAAGTAATCCCCGGGACAAACCTACGATCCCCCATCCACTCATCAAGATTCTTCTTGAAAAGAGAGTCAGTGAGGTGCTCTGCCTAACATGAATTGGAATTTTATTCCAGAGTGAAGGGAGCCTCTGGGTTATGAATCTGTCCCTCCAGCATGTTCTATTTATTTCTGTGCTGAGGTTCAGGTCCCTCGAGTGCATGGCTCTAAGGGATTTAGATTTACTGAGGTGGAGCATGTCCATTAATTCTGGGTTGGACATAGCTTTATATGTCAGGCATAGATTGCCTCGAAGTAGGCGGTATGCAACTGAGTAGAGCTGGAGTTTTTTTAACTGAGCAGTGTATGGCATCTGTTTGAGTCCCTTGATCCTCCTGGTGAGGTACTTTTGGGGTGTTTCTAATTGCTGCAGGTGTCGGGTAAGGTACATCCCAAAGGGGGCATTGTATTCTATGATGGGCCTGATGAGGGATGAATAAAGGGGCACGATTACCTCTCTTGATCTACATGTGAATCCTTTCATGGTGAGGTGGGCTATGTAGAAGGTCTTTCTAACCACTTTGGCAATGTGGTTGTCAAAGGAGAGATTGCTATCAACTTGGGTCCCCAGATCCCTAATTACTTTCTCTGTACTTAATGGGTTACCACCTATGTGGTAATTTGTGGGCACATTGTTTTTGCCAAAGGGCATGACTATACACTTTTTGGCATTTAGCTTTAGACCATGGCTCTGGCACCAGTTATCCGTCTCTGCAAGACCTTTTTGAAGGATGTTTGTGTCAGCTGGAGAGTCGATTATGGTGCCCAGTTTGCAGTCATCTGCAAACTTGGTGAGCCATAGTCCTCCCATGTTGGCCTGTACCTCAGAAAAGTAAATACCGAACAACAGAGGTCCCAGGACAGAACCTTGTGGGATGCCACTTGTGACCAGTTTTGAGTCTGACATGGCTCCAGCAACTCTGACTCTGTGGGTTCTGTCTTTGAGCCAGTTTGCGACCCATCTTGTGACATAGGGGTTTATATTTAGGCCGGATAGCTTATCTATGATGCCCGAGTGGGGTATTGTGTCAGATGCCTTTGCGAGGTCCAGATAGGCTGTGTGGACTACCTTCCCTTCATCTATGGCCTTGGTGACTGTTTCAAAGAAGTTGACCAGGTTCAAAAGGCAGGATCTGCCCTCGACAAAGCCAAATTGGGTAAGATCTAGTGTCTGTAGATCCCCAATGTCTTTGTTTATGAGTTCCATGATGATCCTCTCCATAGCCTTGCAGACTAGGCTAGTCAGGCTTATGGGGCGATAGTTTCCAGGGTCCGCAGAGGCGCCACCTTTGTGGAGTGGGACCACTGTTGCTGTATGCCATTCTTTGGACACATATCCTGTAGTGAGGCTGAGATTGTACAGCAGTTTTACTTGAGGGATTAGTTCTTCTTGGAGTTCATGTAGGACGCAACCTGGGATGCCATCTGGTCCCATGGAAGCAGTGTTTTTTGCTTTGGAGAGGGCGGCCTTCACCTGAGCATCAGGCATGTTTGGGAGGCTGAACTCTGCTGGGATAGATACTTGCTCTTTTGGGGGGGACCGGGTGGAGAAGTTTGCACTGAACCTGCCTGCCAGGATATTGGCGATGTCTGTGGGTTCAGTTTATTTTTTGTCGCTTAGAATCAACTCAGAACAAGTCTGGGAGTTGCATCCCAGGTTCCTAACATAACTGAAAAAAGCCTTATGATTGTCTTTAATGTCCTGTGCAATTTTTCTCTCGAAGCTGGCCTTAGAGGATTTTATGAGGGATCATAATTTTTTGCTAGTACTGATCAGAGATGCCTTCCCTTTTAGGGATTTTGCTCTATCATGTGGTAGCTTCCTCCTTCTGTTGTACAGTTTATTTATGGCTGGGGTCCACCAGACTGGACACCTGCCTTTGGATGATTGGGTCTTGATTTTGTTTGGGATAGCATGATCCATGCATTCCTGGAGATGTCCGTAGAATGCGTTTATATAGGATTCTGCAGTTTGGGCCGTAGTGTCCACTGGACCTGGGGCCTTGAAGGATTCCATTTCGGTTTTGAGAAGTGTGAAGTTCACTTTTGAGAAGTTTTTTACTGTGGTTTTCTGGGCTGGGGGTGGGGTCGGGATGTGGATATCCAGTGAAATTAATTTATGGTCTGATCTTACCAATGAGGGATATACTTCTGGTATGGAGCATAGAGTCCCCATGTTGTTAATGATCAGGTTTAGTATGTTTTCCCCTCTTGTGGGAGTGGTGACTAGTTGTTCCATAGCATTTGAGTTTATAAATTCCAGGAACCTTTGGGCTAAGGTGCTGGGGCTTGAGTAATGCTCCCAGTCTATGTTTGGGTAGCCCAATATAATGTTGTTCGGAGAGATCTTCATGTTCTCCAATGTTTTCAGGAACGCCGAGTGGGACTCCTGACTTTGAGAGGGTGGTCTGTAGGATGCTATAAACTGAAAAGCAGTCTTGCCCACTGTCAGTTGCACATGGATGGCCTCCGATACTTCGTGCAATGCCACTAACCTGGAGGTGTGGATATCTTTGATAAATATATGGAAACGCCCCCTCCTTTTGTTGTTTGGTCCAGGTTTTGGGGCCGAAAAGCATGATATGAGGTATAACCTGGTAGTGCTGGGGTGCTCTTTGGAGCCTTGAACCAGGTTTCTGTCACTGCACAGATATCGATGTTCTCCATACTGAGGAAAGCTTCGAGTGCATGCATCTTGAGGTTAAGACTTCTGGCATTTAGCAGCATTACCCTTAGTTTCTTGTTCCTTGTGCTGTCTATGGAGGTGGGTTTGACTTTTGAGCCTTGCCTAAAAAAGGCACTATGGGGGTGGCAAGAGCCTTTGCCAATATCCGAAAGCCCAGGGGTGACAGGTGCAAGCCGTCCCTAGTGAAGCAACGTGGCTTGTCGAGCATGTCATCCCAGGCTGACAGATACTGGATCCCCTTTGAATGACACCAAAATTTTAGCCAATTGTTAAAATCGATCATTTTGTCTTTATACTGTGGCATCATTCTAGGTGAGGGTAAGATGCTGCTCAAGGTCATGGTCATACCAGCCTGGGCTACATGATCAGAGAGCTCCTCTATGTCTCTTTTCATGTAGTCGAGGGAGGTACATCTCAGGTCATTCACGCCAGCATGTACAATGACTAAGTCATATTTGTATTTGCTTTGGAATGACCTGAGTGCTTGCGCTATGTGGCGGATCCTAGTGCCCGACAGGCTGCTCACTGTGACCTTCTCTTTATTCAGCCTGGTGAGCGGGACGTCAGTGTGTCTGACAATAGAGTCACCTATTACAAGAGTATCAGGTGTGCTATTCAACCTTAAGGGCTGTGACTGCTTGGTACACTGACTTTGTGTGCTATGTGTTGTACGTGTTTTGTTTTGGGGTAGCATTTGCTTGGATGTCTGCTTTGGAGGTCTCTGTTGCTTAGGTAGATTTTTATTTAAAGCCTCCGAGTATGTTTTTGTGTTTTTATGTGTTTGGTTCACTGTTGTGGTGGGACTATGTGATACTGGAATTGTGTTGTGTGAGGTTACCTTCTCCTCCTGACTGGTTACACCAGTTTTGAGATGAGAGAGCTCAGCCTCCAGTTTGGCTATATGGTTGCATCTCTCACATATATTTGAACCTGTTTGGAGGAGGAGAGGGTTGTCAGTGTACATGAGACAGTTGTAACATTGCCTCAAAATTCCCAGATTCACCAGCTGGACTGGAGAGGAAACCATTGACTGACCTTTGGACATGCTAGAGTAATATAGGGAACTGAATTAAAATGGACCAATAGGGGAAAAGGTAATCGTAGAGAGTATAAGAGTAAGTAGTGCTTATGGTTTATTAGTGCTAACTTGTAAAATTACTTATTTGGACTAGTGAGGGGCCTTAGAATGAGAATATGGTGTTTAATTTGAGAGATAGAGCAGTTCTAAGGGAAAAAGTGAAGAGCAGATTTTGTGTAGCCAGGAATAGTTTAAACCCAATTAGGCGGCGCTGCCCGATGTTGCACTTTGCGCAAAAACTCGCAAAACCGCTCAAAAGAGGGTTTTAAGAGAGGGAGATCAAGGAGTTAGGAATTGACCCAAAATGGCCAATAAAGCTACAGTTTCAAAGCAGTAACCACTCCCACAGGGGCAGGCAGGCTGCTCAATGTTTATCACTGCCACTGATGAACACAGAGACTTCCCTTTAGCCCAAGCAAACAATGGCCTCCAAGAAACTTAAAAACAGTTCAAAACAGCAAATCTGTAACTGAACTTTTTTAAATATCAGAAAAGTGGGAATAAAGCAAGATTTTTTTGTTTTTTTGTTTTTTTTTTAAGGAAAGCAGATATTGGTGAGGACTGGTTATGGGGCACAGGATTCTGAATGAAGACAAATGGTTAGATGATATGGCAAGCTGAAGATACCTGTTTCATTAATCATAGAGATTTACAGGAACAGAGTCGCTGATTTGATAGGTGAAGTTTCAGTTGTGTTTTAAATACATTTTCATTCTGAATGGATTTCAGTGATATGGAATATGGCTCCATTGTTTAGCTGCAATATTTGAATACAGAGTCTCTTTTACCCCAGATGGGTCAATATTAGTTTTTAATTTTTTTTTTGGTGAACACCTATTCATTGACCCCTATTCAGCAGAAATCACTTCAGCAATTCACTGAATTTACCAAGGGCGAAGACGTAGTTGTCCAACTACAGAACTTTGCCCCTTTCTCCACTGTAGTACAATCTCGTAGTTGGTATATATAGTTAGGGTGTGTGTGGGGTGGTGAAGCCCCCCTACTTGGGTGGGTTCAATTCACTTAGATGTTGGTCCATTTGCCATGGGCAGGTATTTCCTTTCCCCTGGTAAATTCAGTGAATCGCTGAAGTGATTTTTGCTGAATATGGGTCAATAAATAGGTGCTCGCCTAAATAAAATTTCAGCAAACTAATATAGACCCACCCCAGAAATGTCTGAGCCAAACATGCTAAAAGGTTTTGGACCCAGGACATACACTACAGTACATTTTAGGTGTTTTCCTAATTATTGCCTTGTCCCATTCACCAAAACCCTCTATTTACTAACATTCAGCCATGCAGCTATCCAGCTCTTCAGTCTTGGTCCTATCCAAATCCATCCAGTTATCCTGTCAGCCTGCTGCGTGGAACAGTGTCAGAGAGCAGGACTATATTTGAGAGACAGTTCATTCAGCCATATACCTATGTTGTTTGTTATCCTGAAGACTGCTGATCTCTAGAAATGCTACCAACCTTTCCCTCAGGATTCTTTCCATGGCTTTGTCCATCACTGTTATTAAGCTAAGAGGCCTCAAATTTCCATAAGTTTTTATGCTCATCTCTTTTACAAGAGTACTATACACACTGTGATCCAATCCTATGACACTTTTGTACTCCTTAGTGACCTGCTTAGGATATCTTTTGGGATGTGTATCAACAAGCTGGTCAGACTGCAGGGGATTCTGGGAGGTAGACCATCTGAACATTCTTATCCACTTTATGGCAGCCACTTTCTTCTGAACCTTCTCCCATACTATCCTGGTACCTATCCAGTGCTCTTCCCATTCTACCCTGCCTCCCTCACAGCATATTAGATTCTTGTTTGCCTTCTTTTATGAAGACTGAAACAAAGTATTAATTTAGTATCACTGCTTTTCCCAGTCTCCTGTAATCTCCCTCCTATAGGTCCTCCGTCTGTCCAGTTACGTCCCCTTTTCTTTCTTCTTTCTGGTATGTACCTATAAAAAAAACTCTTTCTTCACTTATTGATTCCATCTGCTGACATTCACTGTTAGACTTTTCTGACCTTACCATCAATGCTTCCTTTAGCTAACCCCCCCTATTCTGTACTTCATCCTCTCTACCCCCTCCTTTCAACCACATCTTGTCCAATTCTTTGTCCCTGTTGTTAGTTTCACATTCAATAGCAGCTACAATGGCTTTTTGCTTTTTCCTCACACCTTTGTTCATAGTTTTGAGTACTCCTCCATCCCTGACCCATTCCTAGAGCATCTTTACTCTTTTGAGTACTCCCAGGCTTCCAACTTCTCCTTGATCACCTTTCCCAGCATAACAAACCCAGTCCTCTAAAATCCCACACGACTGTATTTGTTTTCTTATTGTTATCCTTTCTTTGTTCTCTATACCACATGTTGATACGATCATTGTTTGCTGTTACTGCCTTACCCTGGACATTTATGACACCTTCTGCATTGGTTAGGATTATCCAGAGTTTTATCTTTCCTGGTGTTATCTTGCACTAGTTGGTGGATCTCGTGGCTCAAGTATTCAGTCAAATCCTACTTCCTGTCTCACCTAGAACGTAGAATCTCCTGGTCTGCTCCTGGCCAATTAAGCATTCCTGCGAGTATTGTCTCCTGCCATCTTATCCTTTCCTTTATTCTCTCCCTGTTTCTCATCATCTTTTCTTGTTGTATATTAAAAACATTACCAGCTCTTACATGCACTTCCTGTACCTGAGCTTATTAAGCACTGGGCTGTAAGGGGGTAATTAATCACTTCAGTCCCAAAGTTGATGGAGCAAGACCACTTGATTACTGTAAGATTTTATCCAGCATTCTCTACTGAAACTATATACTATAAGATTTTTAACACATTATAAGTCATGCATGTTACGAAATGTAAAACATGAATGTTATTCCTTAGTTGATAAATTACACAGTAGTTACTATAAAAAGTCTCTTTTGTGATATAATTTTTATACTGCAGATATATGAAAGAAAACTGGTATTTTTATGAGCAAATTATTAACAGTATTATGGATAAACAAAGAGTTATAGCTCTGTAAATGTCCAAGATAGACCCAAGATGGGAAAATTACTCAGTTATTCAAGAGCTTTTTTAGAGTTATGACAAAACTGGGTTGCACACTCCTGCTTTGTGAAATTGCACAAAATCTGTAAATTATACAACTAAAATTTTCATTCTTTATAACTGAAATAGACAGTGTTGTCTCACTGACTTGCAATATCTTGACACAAAGACAGCAAATGAGTACATTATTTGGTCTTAGAAATTTGATTCAGATATTAACTTCTCCTTATGGTGTAGACCTAGAAACAAGCAATACCAACAGTCCTACAGGGGCAGGGGCGTTTGTAAGGTCAATGTTATGGGCTTTGTTAATGCCATCATATTCTTGCAATGTTTCACATCACTTAATTTATGAAACTGCATGTTAGAAGACAAGTAACAAATACAGATTTCTGTATCTTAATATTGCCTATCAGATGACAGCATTTTTTCAACTGTAAGTCACAAAGTTGTTATGACATTAATGCAAATATGAAATTATTACACCAATATTTCATAACTGCTTTACCAAACATTTATGTCTCTGGATGTCTGCATACCAAACACTTGGCTGCTTTGGTGAAGTCAGCAGTAATTGAGGATGAAATTCCTTAATAAATTTGATAAGTAATTTTTCTTTTTCTGTGGTTAGCAGTTGATATTTTTGGTGTTTAATAGTAACTTTCTGTTTTGCATTAATATAAGATAGATAATCCCCGGGATTCATGAAGCTCGGCGCAAGGCCGGTGTAAGGCCTGCGCCGGCGGTGCAGTGAATAGTCGGCGTAGTAGCGCCACATGCATAGTAATGAGTGCACGCCGCAACCACAGACACGTGCGTAGGTTACGTGAGCGAGCCCAAGTAGGATGCGTCCGGAGGCGTGGCTAAGCCGGCAGGCGATGAGCAACCTAAAGTGCTGATTTCCACAGGCCGCCCACAATAGTAATGGCACCAGCCAGGGCCCGTGCAGAATGAAACGCACGCAGAGTATGCAACATAGTACCCGTCCCAACAAAACGGAGAAGCAAACACAACCCACGAAGCCCTAAGTGTACCCGTCCAAGGAACAAAGGATACGCGTAATACCGTGTTCGTCCCGCAATGCATTGTCAGTGGGCATACCCAGAGAAGGTGTACCGCAGCATGTCAGCGTGCCGCACCGACATAGGAGTAGCGACTAAGGTTACCACCTGTCCCACTTTGCGAGGGGCAGTCCCTCTTTGGGCAATTGTGTCCTGATAAAAAATATTAAAAATGGCAAATGTCCTGAGATTGTAGGACATAATTATGTCCCATATTTTATGTAATAGTTGCATAAAATAGTTATTTCTGTATCTAAAATACCTAAATGTTACAAGAAACAGAATAAGCAACTAAACTGCTACAAGAATAAGCTTTTATTTAGGCAAACAAGTTAAGTTCTATGCTTTGTACTGACCGTGGGTATGTGTTGGCCTGTAAAATCTGATGTGTGTCCCGAAAATGTCCCACTTTGGACATTTGAAAAGGTGGCAACCCTAGTAGCGACATGGGCATGGTCACCAGGGTTACCAACTGTCCCACTTTGCTATGGACAGTCCCTCATTTGACAGTTGTGTCCCGCCAAAAATCGAAAAATGGCAAATGACCTGAGATTTCCGGACAAAAATATTCCCTCAATATACCTTTAATAGTAGCATAACACATATATTTTGTATATGAAACACATACATGGCATAAGAAACAGACTAAGGAACCCAAATGCTATGAGAATAAGCGTATATTTTGGCAAAAAAGTGAAGTTCTGTCATCTCTACTTGCTGTGGGTATGTGCTGTCCTGCAAAATCCGATGTTTCCACAAAAGATGTCCCACTTTGGGCATTGGAAAAGGTGGCAACCGTAATGGTCACCAGCAGTAGTGAGAGTACACAGCCGGGTAGCCGTGTCGACATAACAACAAGAAGGAACCAAGATACCCTAAACACAGGCAAACATGTGCATAGCAACATGTACCACACTCAGCAACGTGTTCGTCGCATACACAGGACGGCGTATGTCTAAGCGTAATATCCAGAAGCAGAACCCATGCATGCAAATGTAATACACATAAGCCCCATTATAGCATGTAACCCCGACCCATGTACGACCGTGCACCCAACCCAGCTAGCAGCCTTGCGCAGCTACACACCTACACACAATGGGCATACCTGAAATGTGGTAAGAAGTATTGTCTTAGGCAGTGCCACGCGGGCAAATATGTACCCCACATGTTACCAACCCACCTCAGGTACAGATATGCAAATGGCTGCATGTGAATGTGTCGGCAGAATGTGTACATCCCGCATGTGGTATGGACCCGTCCAAACCCCATAGGCTTGCACACGCCACGGTGCACATAACTGTACACATGTGGACAAGTCGGGATGTTCAACCACCGTACCCATGATTAGCTATGCAGACATGTCAAACACATATAGCGGAACATGTGCCTACCAAACAGGACGTCCTAACAGGGTGCCACAGGCACAGAAGGGGAAGGTGGGACATCACATGTGGAGAGTAGCGTTGCCGGACGGCCAAACACCCACGGCCAAGGCAAAGGACGGAATAACATGCATATGGCCGGATGGATGTTGTTAGAAAAATATATATAGAAACACATATGAAGTGCCAGTTTAGAAGCAAAATAGTATATAATGCATTGTATTCTACTGTACAATATGGCAGTAGAAATGATCTTGCATGTAATTGGCTGAAGCTTAGCTGCAGTGTGATTGAACTCTGAACCTGGCAGTAACCAGTTCAGCAGGCTTATGTCTTTCAGCATTAACTATCTGCTGGGTTAGAGAAAAATAAATGTATGTACATGTATATCTCCCTCCCTTCCACTGAGGAGGATGGCCTTGTGAGCTCTATCGAAGATACCAGAGAGACAAAGGAACGTATTAAGAAATGAACTGACTATTGTATCCGAACAGTCCAGGGTCCTTGAAAGAGCAACAATTACAGAAGGACACTGTAATTGACCAGGTGCCTTGCAAGGCTGTGTTATTCTCATGGGAAAACATTTTAAAAGCATTACCTCAGCACCCTCGTATGAATAGAATATTGTGGACCATAGTGATGGAAATGCCCTGTGACTGACCACGTCAGTAAGGTGGGCAAAAGCTGATTGTAAACACTATATAAACAAATTGCTTCCTGTATAGAGTCAGACAAAACTCTTATACTTGTACTGTATAGTTTTTTGCCTCCCGGTGTACACTACTAAAACGTTGTGAACCTGAGCTTCCTGTGTTATTGACTGTCATTTAGAAAAGCCTACTGATTTCTACAGTCTGATTTTAACAACTTATTTGACATTGTGGTCCTTCTTAGCTGGAATTCCCTTGGTAAGCTGCAGGTCAGAGTGCATGGGTGGTAAGAAATCTGCGCAGGAGAAGTTGCCTAAATGGTTCTTCTTGAGTGAAAAGACCTCCGACTGAATTGTTGTGTGTAAAGAGGCTGTCCACTTTCTGATCTGTGGCTGAAAAGCAGAAAACTGGATCCCAAGAAGAAAACGTGCAGTCATAAACGGGAGGCTCAGGCAAGGAGAGTTTGCCTCTTTGTCTCTGTTGTAGATCAGGGACCAGGCTACATTGTGTTTTTGTTAACATTTGTGATAGCAGGTCGAAGACCAATACAAGTAGTTATACATTTGGACATAGATCAGGGGAACACAGAGCAGAGTAAACAGTCATTGTAGACACTACAGTGGATACAGGGAAGGAGATACCACGTGGTACGAGAGAAGGGTCACGTAACAGTCGTTTAGAAGACATGGGAAATTAGTGCACTAAGAGATCGTGAGATCCGCCTTTGACAGATGATGCGAAGTATATGCAATTGCAGAGAGCAGATAATGTGAGATATTTTGCAAAATGGGGTAATAAATATGACTTTGATGGTATATTCCACAAAATATCGTTAGTGAAACATTGGAATCACTTAAAATGTGACGCAGATGTTGTTCAGGCGAAAAAACAGCGACATTTGGGTATCCCTCAAGCACATAGGTGGATTGAGGTAGTGAACCGAAGGGAACAGAAGACTAAAAATGCAAAAGCATCATACGTAGACAAAGAAGATAATAATACAGTAGTAGCAACGGCCCCTCCCCCTCCACACCCTCCGATACCACATCCAGGATATGAAGCGGGAGGGCAGGCTAGTCCCCCCCACGTTATCCCGTGGCAACAGAGGTATCACAACAACCATTTGTAAGAGAAGCTATTGAAACTAGATCCCGAACACGTAAAACACCTAGGGACACCCAACTAAGAAGAGAGTCAGTAGAACAGAGTGAGGAAATCTGTCAATTAATTGACGTACCGAACCCTCAGGCAGGACAGGAAGGTCAGGACCCAACTCCCCTAGTGTATAGACCGTGGATACCGGAGGATATCCAGAAAGTTACAGAGGGAATTCCCCATCCACAAAGTAATCATGAAAAGTTTATACAACATTTACAAGGTATGTGAATGAGTTACCACTTAAATGGGGAAGAAGTAGAGAAGGTGATTAGACAAATAATAGGTCCAGACTGGCACATGTTTTGTGTCGTCCGGAATGCTCGTGACACGCAACTTAAACCACTCCCACATAGTGACGCAGAAGTAGACACCACGTTGAAGGGTCTTATGGACCGAATTACCGAATTTTGGAAACCTAGAGCAGATTGGACCTGTATTAATCAGTGCATACAACAAGATAATGAAACTGTAGATGCATACTATGGTAGATTATTGGAATGTTTCAATAACCATAGTGGCATGCCTATTCCTGCAAATCTGAAAAATGATAGTGCATATGAACAACAGTTGAAAAATGCATTTTCGAAAGGTTGCATTGCCCCTATCGGTAGCTATAATACAAAGCATATGATAGATCACCGAACGAGTAGGCTACAAGCCGTACTGGAGTATGCTATGCTTGCTGAAAGACATCTTAACAGTAAGAAGAAAAGGAAGACGCAGGTCTTCACAGCTGAAGATGGAGCAGAAGTCTTTGTAGTACAGTCAGGTAAAAAGGGTAAGAGAAAGTTTCAGACTGTAGATTGTAAGCAGGGATATATTACGTCATTCATGACGCAACAGCATGGAAGTAAGCAATGCCCCATAGCTTACTACTCATCGCAGTTGGACCCAGCGGCACGGTCATTGCCACATTGTGTACAGGCAGTTGTTGCAGCAGCCATGGCAGTACAGGCTTCGGCATCAATGGTATTATTCCACCCTCTCATTGTGAGAGTGCCTCATGCAGTTGCGATAATGTAGCTGCAAGAGAAAATAGCATTCCCGACCCGTGCTAGACATCTTTTGTGTTTGACCATACTCCTGTGTCAACCTCATATGGTGATTGAACGTTGTACATTAAACCCATCAACGTCACGTCCGAAACCTGTGTATGGCACACCACACAGTTGCCTCCAGGAAATGGAGCAAATAACTTTACCCAGACAGGATATTACTGATATACCCTTACATGATGCAGAGGTGACAGTTTATGTGTACGGATCATGTAGAAAGGGTCCTACAGGAAAGAATCAAGTAGGTTATGCAGTAGTTACTGATATTGAGATTGTAGAAGCCCAACCCCTGCAGCATAACTTGTCTGCTCAAGCAGCAGAATTGATAGCTTTAACACGTGCTTGCACTCTAGCGAAAAACAGATGTGTGGACATATATACCGATAGTCAGTATGCTGTCTCTACAGTGCATGTTTATGCTCAGCAGTGGAAGAATAGGGGAATGATAACATCCACTGGTAAACCAATTAATCATGCGCAATTGATCTTGAATTTATTAGATTCCATTCAGTTACCTACTAAAGTAGCTAATTGTAAATGTGCAGCTCATACAAAGCAACAGGATAAGATTACGAAAGGTAATGCACGAGCTGATGCAGCTGCAAAACAAGCAGACTCACACTCAGAAACTTACTTTTTGAATGAGGAATGACAATCCTCAGAGATTCTAGATTTAGAAATGTTACAAACAATGCAAACATCAACTATGAAAGCAGAAAAGCAGACGTGGGTAAGACGAGGAGCAATCCTTGAAGACGGACTGTACATCTCCAAAGTGAGAAAGCCAACGTCTAATTTATTTAGATATGCGGCTTTGTTGAGCCATGGGCAGAGCCATGTCTCAACAGGGGGGATGGTATAGTTGGTTAACAGAATATTCCAAACATACGGAATTAGGAACCACATACAAACATTTTGTGCAGTGTGTCATATTTGCAGTAAACATCATGCACAGGGAGCATTCCAACCGAAGCAAGGGGGTTTCCCTACACCACCATATCCGTTCCATACTATTTGTATGGAGTTTATAGAGCTGAATAAATGTGAAGGGAAGAAATACTGTTTAGTGAGTATAGATATGTTTTCAAAATGGGTAGAAGCATTTCCAACCAGGAATCTGGATGCAGCAACAGCGGCAAAGGCCCCAGTAAAATAAAGTATCCCTAGATCTGGCATACCAGAAAGAAGCTACAGTGACAATAGAACACATTTTGTGAACCAGACAATCCAGCAACCTGGGTGATTCTTTGGGATTTCCTTGAAGAATCATTGCATTACACCCACAGTCAGCATGACTGGTGGAGAGGTACAATGGGATTTCGAGAAATAAGTTGAGGAGGTTGATGAGTGACACCCAGACGAATTGGATGTGCTGTCTACCTCTAGCATTGCTGAGCATGACAACAGTTCCAAATGTAAAGGGTTTGATCCCCTTTGAAGTAGTATTTGGAATGGCATATTATGTGCCACAGTGGAAAGTTCTCATGCCTGCAGAGCTGGAGGTCGATGGCTCATTAGCCAGTTACATGAGAGGATTGTTAACAATAACACTGTTTTGCAGTTAAACTCTTTTTCAGATAAAGAACAAATGAAGCCGGACGCAGAGCTGACTCCAGGATCCCGGTTGTGGTTGAATGTTATCCAAACAAGTAACCGGACGAGTCCAACGTGGGAAGGTCTGTACCAGGTACTGTTGGCAACGCCTACTGCAGTAAAGGTTGCGGAGAGGTCGACCTGGGTTCACCTGACCCCTTGCAAACCGGTAAAGAATATCCAGTCTGATTTACATGTCGTAGCCGATATACCACAGAGACAGAATGACCAGGGGCAGAGTGTATAACAATACAAAGTAACCCCAAAGACATTGGTTTACTGTCCTACTGATCATACACCTATTAACCATGTTTGTGGTGACTTTTCTTTTGCTGGGATCTTTCCTGCATATAACTACACAGATACAAATAATGAAACGTGATGAACTGGCCACAGATTGGCATCCAAACCTCAACACATACCTAGCCATGAAGCGTGTGCATGTAGAGACTATGAACATTTCAAATTGCTGGGTTTGTACTGCCATACCTACAGCATATGGAGGACTTTTGATGTCTGCTGTCCCCTCAGGGATAAATTGAGACTTGTGAATATCTACCTTTTGATACAGGTTCTGTGAGATCACAGGACAAAGTGGCACTGTACTTACCTGTTACACAAAAAGGAATTGTTTGTTTTTATAAACATGATACAGTCCAAGTTAGTGGGAGTAATTGTAACATAACTGTGTCTTACAAATGTCATATAAAAGCCAAAGATCACAGTAGTAGTTGTAACACGATTTATGATTCGTATTTAAGCTTAATGAGAACAACATGGAAAGATGTGCAGAAACATCCTGAATTGTATAAACAGTTGTTTGTTATAGACAGGAAAATGTTACATGCAGAGTTAACCCGCATCAGTAGTAAAGTAGAATATTGTTATTTTGTTTGTGGGGAAAAAAGCATATCAATGGTTACCTGAGAATTGGTCCGGTAGTTGTTTTTTGGGTTATCTGGTTCCAGCCATAAGACATACTGCAGAATTGCCTCTGGCAGTGCGATACGAAATGTAAGAGATATAGCTCGAAGAACTGGGAACTCATTAGAAACCTACTAATCCAGTGGGTGACATCGAAGCTGTTTGGAAAGATCATTCTTCTGTAAGAGATAAAGGAAAATTGACTCCTATGGACATCAGTGACAGTGTTATATCCTGGGCTGGAATAATCCCAGCTTATGGAGCAGTGAAATCAATCAGGGAACTGAGGAAGTTGTCATAACCTCTCGAAGTAATGAGCAATGCGACTTTTCCGCCACGAACTTGTGACTGATGAACTGAATGCAATGAGAACTGTTGTGCTACAAAATGTAATGGCTCTTGACTGCACCCTGGCGTGAGAGGTGGTACGTGCGCTTATCAAAGAAGACTGCTGCGTATATACCACATAATAAGCACGATATCAACGACCACCTAGAGGTAATACAGCAGGTATCAGCCATGGCGGAACCAGGCCCAAACCCACTGACGAACTATTTCCAGAAACCATTTGGTGGATGGGGTTCACTCATAATGAATATCTTGATTGCCATTTGTGTTGTTTTGCTCATATTGGGAGCATGTGTCTGTTATGGATACCTTGTATGAAAGGATTAGTTAGGGACTCTGTTGACGTATCTGTAAACGAGACTATGTATCAAGACCTGGAGTGGAAATTGTTAATACCAAATGAAATTCTTTCTGAAATGTAAAACAAATGATTTGCCTAGTTAAAAGTTCCAGAGAGGACAAGACTAGGGAATGAAATAATGTTGTATATGTTTCTGGATAAAATAAAAGCATTAAAAGGAGGGAGAATGTTAGAAAAAGATATATCTAAACATATATGACGTGCTAGTTTAGAAGCAAATAGTGTATAATGCATTTTATTCTATTTTACAATATGGCAGTAGAACTTATCATGCATGTAATTGCCTGAAGCGTAGCTGCAGTGTGATTGAACTCTGACCCTGGCAGTAACCAGTTCAGCAGGCGTATGTCATTCAGCATTAATTATCCGCTGGGTAGAGAATAATAAATGTATGTACATGTATATCTGTCTTCCTTCCACTGAGGAAGATGGCCTTGTGAGCTCTATCGAAGACAGAGTACAGCTGCTCACCAGAGAGACAAAGGAACCTAGTATGAAATGAACTGACTATTGTATCCGAACAGGCTTGGAACCTTGACAGAGCAACATTTACAGAAGGACATTGTAATTGACCAGGTGCCTTGCAAGGCTGTGCTATTCTCATGGGAAAACATTTAATAAGCATTACCTTAGCACCGTTGTATGAATAGAATATTGTGGATTATAGTGATGTAAATGCCCTGTGACTGACCACGTCATTAAGGTGGGCAAAAGCTGATTGTAAACACAATACACATAAAGCTGCTTCCTGTATAGAGTCAGACAAAACTCTATACTTGTACTGCATAGTTATTTGCCTCCTGGTGTACAGTATTAAAACGTTGTGAAACTGAGCTTCCTGTGTTATTGACTGTCATTTTGAAAAGCCTAATGAGTGTTACAGTCTGATTTTAACAACTTAATTGACAGATGTGTATGTCATAGCATGGGAATAGACCAAGCCAACCACCACAATCGCCATGTGAACCACATACAAACAGCCAGTAACACGCAGTAGTAATGCATGAAGGCATACACAACTGTGGGAATAGCACAGGACATATGGCACGTGCCAAGTGTAGATGCATGACACAAAACCCCAGGATGGGGCTCCCTGCAAAGAGGAACATGTGCCAACCACACCTCCCACAGATATACCGGCAATGAAAACACATGCCAAACACACAGCAACACTACCGTCCATCCCACGACCACAACGGAGGCTGGTCAAAGACCACCATGACACGTGCACAAACAGGGACACGTGTAACCGTTGCCTTAACACCCCCCCATAGGCCAAAGAATAATAGAATGGACATATGCATGTAATGTTGTGAAGGATGTGTGGTAGTCCTCAGTATCACAGTGGTAGGGACACAGATACACTGTAATCAACCGTGATGTATGTGCACTGTAGACAGCATACCTGCAGGTAATACAGAGGACAATCACGTGCCACAGAAATATACACATGAGAAAGAGGATAGGGGATAGACAAGTGTAAATGGGACAAACTGTGAACATAGGTTCATAGGTCCATAGGTACAGGGTAGGCTATCTACCCAAGGTCAGCCATAACCCTAGTCCATAGTTAGGATTCCTTTGCCAACCTTCCGGTCCGGAGATAAAATGCCTATGATATTGCCGTATCTCTGTCAAGCAGTGATAATGATGTAATCCCTGGGGTATATCTGCAATCCCCCATCCAACGGACAAGATCCCCCTCGAACAAGGCTAGCAAGGATCTCTGCCTCACATGTACTGTGATGTAGATCCACAGCATAGTGAGTGTCTGGGTGACGTATGTGTCACTCCAACACATCCTATTAATGACCGCGTCAAGGTTCACGTCACCTGCCCTTGTGGTTCCGAGGGATGTAGATACAGTAGGTGAAGCATAGACATGATATATGGGTTGACATGGCCTCGTATGTCAGGCACAGGTCAACACCGAACAAGAGGTATGTGACCGAATGGAGCAGGGGTCCTAACAGTGGGCCAGCATTACACAAATCCCTGACACCCTGCATCTGTATGACAATTAACCTATGAGGCCTTCCCAGCTGCTGTAGGTGTCGGGTCAGATACCCTCCGAATGGGGCAATGTACTCAATCATAGGTGTAGCACATAATGAGTACAAGGAGACAATGACCTACCCTGATCTAGATGTGAATCCCTGCACAAACAGGTGGGCAATGTAGAAGTCCTACCGAACCACGATAGCAACGTGTGTGTTGAACGAATGGTGACCGACAACCTGTGTCCCCTGATCCCTGGTAATTACCCCCACATTCAGTGGACTGCCACCCATATGCCGGACAGGGGTGACCTCGTTCTCCTCGACGGGTATGATTTTGCATTACCTCGTATTTAGCTGTAGGCCATGTCCCTGACAGCAGATATGCATATCTGGGAGGCCCCTTTGAAGGATATCTGTGTCAGATGTCCGTCCCACTATGGCACCTGGTTCGCAGTCATCTACAAACAATGTCGCCCATAACACCCCTGTGTGTGCCTGTACTGTGGAAATGTAGATGTAGAAAAGGAGTGGACCCAGGGCAGAGCCCCGTGGGACACCGCCTGCGACAGGCAGTAGGTCTGACATGCTGCCAGCAACTATGACCGTGTGGGCCACGTCACATAGCCAGTTTACAACCCATCCTGCGATGTACGTGTTCACATCCAAGCCGATGGGTTTATCAATGATACCCGAGGGGGGTATTGTATTGAAGGCCTTTGCCAGGTCGAGGTAGGCTGTATGGACTGCAAGGCCCCATCAATGGCCTCGGTGACTGTCCCGAAAACGTCAACCATGCTTTAAATGCATGAACCGCCCCTGACCAAGCCAAACCGGGTTGGATGCAAAGTATGAAGGTCCCCTATGCCTTCATCTATGGGCCGCAGTATGATCCCTTCCCATGTCTTTGCAGATAGGTCTCCTCATGGTAATGGGACAGTAATAACCAGGGTCAGTGGAGGGATTGGCCCTGTGACGTGGGACTACAGTCTCCGTGCGACACAACCCGGGTACGTTACCCGAGGTGAGACTAGAAATAAACAGCTGTCCTAACTGTGGGTCTAATTCCTCAATGAGATCGTGGAGTACACAGTCGGGTCACCAGCTGGTCACATGGATGCTATGTTCACCACCCTGGAGAGAGCATGTTCCATCCGTGCGTCACAGAACATTCGGGGACCACAAACCGCCGGTACAGACATCTCTTCATGTGGGGGGGAGGGTGTGGAGATGTCTTCACCGAACCTGTCAGCCCGTATGTTGGCAATGTGTGTATGTTGAGTAAACTCCACATCACCGTGAACCCAGTCAGAGCATATGTGGGAGTGACCTCCCAGGTGTCCAGCATAGCAAATGAAGGCTGTATGATTGTCAGCCAGGTCCATGGAGATATATCTGTGAAACGTGCCCCGGACCATGTCATGACAGCCTGTAGCTCTACACATATAATGACCAACGGTGTCATACCTCACAAGGTGTCTGCTCTGCCTTGTAGTAGCCACCTCCTCTCGTTGTACAGCTTGTGTATGGCTGGGGTACACTACACTGGATGCTTGGCATTGGTACAATGAACCACAGTTGGGTAAGGGAATGCCTGATCCATGCAGTCCTGTAGGTACCGGCAGACGCCATATGTAAGTGATGCAGTGGCTGCAGTACTGTTGACCACTGGCTCAGGGTCCTTAAAGGAGACCACAGTAGTGTTCAGAATTGTGAATTCAGCCTTTGAGAAAGCCATGTGTATGGTAACCGCCAACACCCACAGCAACGGATGTCAATAGCAGAAGCCATTGTCCAAATAACATACATTAACTTCGGCATGACAATATGTATTATTATACATGTATTGACACGTGTCTGCTAATTACATTTGCAAATGGCCATTAAGACCGTGCCAATTTGCCCGTGATTTACCTAGTCCGGAGGTGTCGTTCCGACAATAAAGTGGCGATACTTCCCAACCGGGACCTCTGGGGATTAATTAAAGCGGTTGTTAACCTGCAACATTGGATGTGCACCATTTGGTTCTGGTCTCGAAAACATGGTTTCCGTAGCACTACACACTATGGATAGTCAAGCAGACATCCGCGATTGGTGAACACACAGCAGCAGTCAAACCCACTGGCCACACGGACACAGTCCGACAAGCTCTACACTTTACATATGCACATTGGTGTCCATTGTAGGAACCAAAAATTTTCCAGTACGGAATGCGTGCCCGCATTCATCACCACCCATGTGAACCGATGCTCGTGACCACGTCACAGCTAGACATATGCACCGCAAGCGTGTTCAATGTTGATGATAGCTGTCCATGAAATGCAGCACATATGCACAGAAATCCCCAGAGTTCCGAGTCCATAGAAGTGCGTCCACATCACAGTCCCGCACACATGAAGGATGTGTAATGGGTAATGTCGACTGTTGCAGGCAAGGGATCCTGAGTATGTAGAAACAGGGCTCGGTGTCGTTTGGCAGGTAATCCTATGTCCTGCCCCGTGGGAGGGATGTGGGCGTAGCACCTGCCTTACTCCCACTAATAATGCAAAGCATCCCCCGGAGAATGCTAAATGCAGGTGTGAAATGTGTACAGCCCTATACCAGTGTCCAGTAGGCAATTCTCATGGATGGACAAGCGTACGACCAAGATGGCACCCAAAACTGCAAACCTGGTGGAATTACACAGCCGCAGTAAGGCATAACACAGGTAATACACATAGGGACTACACTTGACATTCCCCATACAAAAAACACAGAGAACCAGCTGAGAAAGTCCAAAGCAAAAATGACGTACTGTAGAAACGGTCAGTGACCACTCAGAGCCCACCAGGAATTAAA